>NC_047109.1:84156167-84355187 GCF_902500255.1 Thalassophryne amazonica | reverse complement strand
TGGAACACTACCAAAACAAAAACATGTGCCCAGTAACATGATTGCATAAGTCACACGGTACTGTGGATTACCATCTGAATTATGTAATCAAATCTGCAGGTTCCACTTCACTTTTTTAACAAGAAAGTCTCACAATACTGTATTGTCTTTGCAGCGGGGAGGCGCAGCTGCGAGCGTCACAGTAAAAAAGGTCCAGTGTTCTCCAGCCGGGGTTAGGAATTGGATTTGGGAAAGTACACAGTGCATCTGAAAGTGTGGTTTCTTGTTTCTCTACATCCGGTGGTTCATCAGTTTTGGAGTTCAGTATCTTGCTCATTTCAACACCGTTGTCCACCCTAGTCTTGTGTAGCATGAGGAGACTGAGTATAAGATTGGCAACATCTATTAAAACAGTTTAGTAATCTGACTGTGGAGTATTCGTAAGGATGAAAGAATCTCAGGCTAAAAACATGAAATCCAGAGAATTCATATCTGCTGTTTTTTTGTTCATATCTGTCACACCTTTGCTTATGCGATTTGCTGCCTTTTGATCACTACAAAAACTGTCCCTCTCAAAATGAGCCAGATAATCTGAAATCTAGCCAAAATGTCTTGTATTAACCAAAAAAAAAAAAAAAAAAACCTGCCAGTGGGGTAAGAAAAATTACTTGGTTAGAATTCTCAAAATTAGCAAAATGTCTGAATAATGTCTGCACTGAATAATCAAAATGTGCCTTAAAACCAGACAGAATTCTTATTTTAAGACTAGCCTCTGTCTTAAAATAAGGAAAACAATCTTGTTCCTTTGCTTGGTTGATTTGAAATCCATTGCCTTTCCTTGTTACTGGTTAAATACAGCTTGATATTAGCTGGAAAAACTTATTAAGAAAAAGTGAAGTATATTTTCCCAAAATATGATATTTTTTCTTATGTAAAAAAAATGCTTGCAAGATTATTTTTCTATTTAGACAAAAATGAAATGAAATGAAAAAATTTTCTTTAAACAAGTCTCTCTTTTTTTCCTTTCTTAGATGTCAGTTTTTGCAGTGATAAAGTTTGTTGTGCACGTAACAATCATCAAACGGACTACTCGAAAAGACATAATTCACAGTACATGCATCCAAAATAAAGTTCTGTTGGGTGATCTACATTGTTTGTTTCATTTGTTTTACAAATACCTGAAAATTATTTCATTATCTCATAAATCAAGTTCATTCAACTGACTCACGTCGTCACGTCACGTCGTGGATGAACATGAGCACTATGAAGCCCTACGGTGAATATGGGCTTACACTCACTACCTGTTTCAAGTGCTGCAATGGGACAGAAGCCCCACCACCACCACACAAACAGACACCATCTCCATATATACTGTAAGTGTTGCACTTTAGCAGTTTAGACTACTCATATGTAACTTTGTAACTACTCATATGTAACTTTGCAAAAAACTTTGCAAAAACAATGTCGGACTCTGTAGTTTTCTCTGGGCTCCTCCCCAATCAGACCGGGAGTGACATGTTTAGCTGCATGTTCTCCTTGAATTGCTGGCTGTCTGAGTGGTGTCCAAAAAATGAGGTGGGCTTCATTGATAATTGGCAAAGCTTCTGGGGAAAACCTGGTCTTGTTAGGAGAGACGGCATCCATCCCACTTTAGAGGGAGCAGCTCTCATTTCTAGAAATCTGGCCAATTTTTTTGGATCCTCCAAACTGTGACTGTCTAGCGTTGGGACCAGGAGGCAGAGCTGTGGTCTTATACACCTCTCTGCAGCTTCTCTCCCCCTGCCATCCCCTTATTACCCCATCCCCGTAGAGACGGTGCCTGCTCCCAGACCACCAATAACTAGCAAAACTCTATTTAAGCATAAAAATTCAAAAAGAAAAAATAATATAGCACCTTCAATTGCACCACAGACTAAAACAGTTAAATGTGGTCTATTAAACATTAGGTCTCTTTCTTCTAAGTCCCTGTTGGTAAATGATATAATAATTGATCAACGTATTGATTTATTCTGCCTAACAGAAACTTGGTTACAGCAGGATGAATATGTTAGTTTAAATGAGTCAACACCCCCGAGTCACACTGTCAGAATGCTCGTAGCACGGGCCGGGGCGGAGGATTAGCAGCAATCTTCCATTCCAGCTTATTAATTAATCAAAAACCTAGACAGAGCTTTAATTCATTTGAAAGCTTGTCTCTTAGTCTTGTCCATCCAAATTGGAAGTCCCAAAAACCAGTTTTATTTGTTATTATCTATCGTCCACCTGGTCGTTACTGTGAGTTTCTCTGTGAATTTTCAGACCTTTTGTCTGACTTAGTGCTTAGCTCAGATAAGATCATTATAGTGGGCGATTTTAACATCCACACAGATGCTGAGAATGACAGCCTCAACACTGCATTTAATCTATTATTAGACTCTATCGGCTTTGCTCAAAAAGTAAATGAGTCCACCCACCACTTTAATCATATTTTGGATCTTGTTCTGACTTATGGTATGGAAATAGAGGACTTAACAGTATTCCCTGAAAACTCCCTTCTGTCTGATCATTTTTTAATAACATTTACATTTACCCTGATGGACTACCCTGCAGTGGGGAATAAGTTTCATTACACTAGAAGTCTTTCAGAAAGCGCTGTAACTAGGTTTAAGGATATGATTCCTTCTTTATGTTCTCTAATGTCATATACCAACACAGAGCAGAGTAGCTACCTAAACTCTGTAAGGGAGCTAGAGTATCTCGTCAATAGTTTTACATCCTCATTGAAGACAACTTTGGATGCTGTAGCTCCTCTGAAAAAGAGAGCTTTAAATCAGAAGTGTCTGACTCCGTGGTATAACTCACAAACTCGTAGCTTAAAGCAGATAACCCGTAAGTTGGAGAGGAAATGGCGTCTCACTAATTTAGAAGATCTTCACTTAGCCTGGAAAAAGAGTTTGTTGCTCTATAAGAAAGCCCTCCGTGAAGCTAGGACATCTTTCTACTCATCACTAATTGAAGAAAATAAGAACAACCCCAGGTTTCTTTTCAGCACTGTAGCCAGGCTGACAAAGAGTCAGAGCTCTATTGAGCTGAGTATTCCATTAACTTTAACTAGTGATGACTTCATGACTTTCTTTGCTAACAAAATTTTGACTATTAGAGAAAAAATTACTCATAACCATCCCAAAGACGTATCGTTATCTTTGGCTGCTTTCAGTGATGCCGGTATTTGGTTAGACTCTTTCTCTCCGATTGTTCTGTCTGAGTTATTTTCATTAGTTACTTCATCCAAACCATCAACATGCTTATTAGACCCCATTCCTGCCAGGCTGCTCAAGGAAGTCCTACCATTATTTAATGCTTCAATCTTAAATATGATCAATCTATCTTTGTTAGTTGGTTATGTACCACAGGCCTTTAAGGTGGCAGTAATTAAACCATTACTTAAAAAGCCATCACTTGACCCAGCTATCTTAGCTAATTATAGGCCAATCTCCAACCTTCCTTTTCTCTCAAAGATTCTTGAGAGGGTAGTTGTAAAACAGCTAACTGATCACCTGCAGAGGAATGGTCTATTTGAAGAGTTTCAGTCAGGTTTTAGAATTCATCATAGTACAGAAACAGCATTAGTGAAGGTTACAAATGATCTTCTTATGGCTTCGGACAGTGGACTTATCTCTGTGCTTGTTCTGTTGGACCTCAGTGCTGCTTTTGATACTGTTGACCATAAAATTTTATTACAGAGATTAGAGCATGTCATAGGTATTAAAGGCACTGCGCTGCGGTGGTTTGAATCATATTTGTCTAATAGATTACAGTTTGTTCATGTAAATGGGGAATCTTCTTCACAGACTAAAGGTAATTATGGAGTTCCACAAGGTTCTGTGCTAGGACCAATTTTATTCACTTTATACATGCTTCCCTTGGGCAGTATTATTAGACGGTATTGCTTAAATTTTCATTGTTACGCAGATGATACCCAGCTTTATCTATCCATGAAGCCAGAGGATACACACCAATTAGCTAAACTGCAGGATTGTCTTACAGACATAAAGACATGGATGACCTCTAATTTCCTGCTTTTAAACTCAGATAAAACTGAAGTTATTGTACTTGGCCCCACAAATCTTAGAAGCATGGTGTCTAACCAGATCGTTACTCTGGATGGCATTTCCCTGATCTCTAGTAATACTGTGAGAAATCTTGGAGTTATTTTTGATCAGGATATGTCATTCAAAGCGCATATTAAACAAATATGTAGGACTGCCTTTTTGCATTTACGCAATATCTCTAAAATCAGAAAGGTCTTGTCTCAGAGTGATGCTGAAAAACTAATTCATGCATTTATTTCCTCTAGGCTGGACTATTGTAATTCATTATTATCAGGTTGTCCTAAAAGTTCCCTAAAAAGCCTTCAGTTGGTTCAGAATGCTGCAGCTAGAGTACTGACGGGGACTAGCAGGAGAGAGCATATCTCACCCGTGTTGGCCTCTCTTCATTGGCTTCCTGTTAATTCTAGAATAGAATTTAAAATTCTTCTTCTTACTTATAAGGTTTTGAATAATCAGGTCCCATCCTATCTTAGGGACCTCGTAGTACCATATTACCCCATTAGAGCGCTTCGCTCTCAGACTGCGGGCTTACTTGTAGTTCCTAGGGTTTGTAAGAGTAGAATGGGAGGCAGAGCCTTCAGCTTTCAGGCTCCTCTCCTGTGGAACCAGCTCCCAATTCAGATCAGGGAGACAGATACCCTCTCTACTTTTAAGATTAGGCTTAAAACTTTCCTTTTCGCTAAGGCTTATAGTTAGGGCTGGATCGGGTGACCCTGGACCATCCCTTAGTTATGTTGCTTTAGACGTAGACTGTGGGGGGTTCCCATGATGCACTGTTTCTTTCTTTTTTTGCTCCGTATGCATCACTCTGCATTTAATCATTAGTGATCGATCTCTGCCCCCCTTCTCGGCATGTCTTTTTCCTGGTTCTTTCCCTCAGCCCCAACCAGTCTCAGCAGAAGACTGCCCCTCCCTGAGCCTGGTTCTGCTGGAGGTTTCTTCCTGTTAAAAGGGATTTTTCCTTCCCACTGTGGCCAAGTGCTTGCTCATAGGGGGTCGTTTTGACCGTTGGGGTTTTTCATGGTTATTGTATGGCCTTGCCTTGCAATATGGAGCGCCTTGGGGCAACTGTTTGTTGTGATTTGGCGCTATATAAGAAAAAAGTTGATTGATTGATTGATATGTGTTGAGATGAATGCAGAGGATTTCCTCTCGCCGCAGAATCTTTCATAAACCAGAAATGTAATGCAATGCAAAAATACCCTCAGCTGTATGTGCATAAAAATAGGAAACAGAATGTGACCTTTGACATCTTAAAACAGGTCAAGACTAGCCATCTTTGAACTTGTCCAAGCTCTGTTTCCCAAGAATGATCCCTGTGAATTTCAGGAGTCTGGTAGTAATCAGACTGGACTTACGCTGAGCACAGACAGACAGATGGATGAATACCCAATGGCCATATTTATCAAATAAATTAATTTTCTTGTTTAGACAGATTTGAAATTTAAGAGTTATACATTCCAAGAATGCCCTTTCTGACACAAGTCCAGCTCCACGTGGAGAAACATGTTCACTGCTGCTGGTGTTCCCAAAGGGTCCCCTAGGCAAATACCAACCAGGACAAACTCTGCTACACTTCTGAGATCTGACAGGGTCAGGTGTACTCTGAACAGTGTGGCGAAAGCTAAAACTACACCAGCAGAAGGGTACAGCTGCCTGAAGGAACCAAATCACAAAGGAAAACTTATTCCAAGGGCAGAATATGTAGCTACAGAGGAATCATAACTACTGCTATCCAAAAAGAAATAAAATGATGCATAGTTTCATCAACAAACTTTAGTATGATTAAAGTGTTTTATGAATCCAAAATGAAAATGGTACAGTGCCTTGCAAAAGTATTCGGCCCTTCATATTTAATTTCACACATTTTAATGTGTTTTGTTGTGTGGGCCGCCAGAAGAGGAGGTACTGCTGGCCCACCACCAGAGGGCGCCCTGCCTGAATTGCGGGCTTCAGGCACGAGAGGGCGCTGCCGCCTCACAGGAACAGCCGAGGTGACAGCTGTCACTCATCAACTATGACAGCTGTCACCGATCATCTGCATCTCACCCTGGATAAAAGCAGGATGACACCTCCACCACGTCGCCGAGATATCGACTTCTTTGAGAGGTAACTTTCTCTGCCTGTATTGATTGATTCCAAGAGCTATTGTGTTGCAGCTGTCTAACCAGAGGACCGGCGTGGGTCGCGACTGTTTCGTCCTACTTCCCGTCAGATAAGTGGTTAAACAGACGCTGCACGAGTGTGTGTTAGAGGTGGAGGTGGAATTCCCACCGTTATTGTTACGGGGTGTATACACACCCACACTTGACTGTCTTTGTTCTCCGCCAGCAGTACCAGATCCGACACGCTGAGACGGTGGCCACCTGGGGACTTCGGGACTTGGCGGCTCCAGTATCTTTCGGGTTCGGTGGCGGTGGAAATCGTGTGGTTCCGGTTCATCTCCAGACGGGCGTCTCCTATCGTCGAGCCTGTCCACACGACACCTTCATTCATTGACTTGTATCTATTCTATAATCTGCTGTGTGTGGTTGTGACATTCACAACAGTAAATCAATCAATCAATCAATCAATCAATTTTTTTATATAGCGCCAAATCACAACAAACAGTTGCCCCAAGGCGCTTTATATTGTAAGGCAAGGCCATACAATAATTATGTAAAACCCCAACGGTCAAAACGACCCCCTGTGAGCAAGCACTTGGCTACAGTGGGAAGGAAAAACTCCCTTTTAACAGGAAGAAACCTCCAGCAGAACCAGGCTCAGGGAGGGGCAGTCTTCTGCTGGGACTGGTTGGGGCTGAGGGAGAGAACCAGGAAAAAGACATGCTGTGGAGGGGAGCAGAGATCGATCACTAATGATTAAATGCAGAGTGGTGCATACAGAGCAAAAAGAGAAAGAAAGTGCAGTAAAGTGTTCTAGTTTAACTCCCTCTATTGTCCGTTCATTTACGCCCCCTGTTGTGGGTCCGTGTCACTACACTTTCCCAACAGGATATCTCGGCCAGCGTCATGGACTCCGAGGGGCGTCACCCAGCTGTTGAAGGACCAATGGGAGAGCAGGGAGCGCAGGCGTCTGCAGGAGGCGTGATTGGTGAGCTGCAGCATATCCTCACCGCCTTTACGGCTCGGTTGGATCAGATGACCGAGCAAAACATCCTCCTGAACCGCAGGGTGGAGGCTCTCTCCGCGCAGGTGGCGGCGAGCGCTCAGGGCGCTGCGGCAGCTCCTCCTCCTGCCGACCCTGTGCAGGATATGAATGTTCCAGTGGTTGTTCAACAACCCCTCCCACCATCCCCTGAAGCATACATAAGCCCTCCTGAGCCGTACGGAGGTTGTGTGGAGACGTGCGCGGACTTTCTCATGCAGTGTTCGCTCGTCTTTGCACAACCTCCCGTCATGTACGCGTCAGATGCTAGCAAAGTAGCTTATGTAATCAATCTGCTTCGAGGAGAGGCACGCACTTGGGCTACGGGGCTTTGGGAGCAAAATTCACGGCTCCTTCACACGTACACTGGGTTTGTGAGGGAGTTCAAGACTGTGTTTGATCACCGTAACAGGGGAGAGACCGCTTCGACTGTGCTGCTGTCAATGCGACAGGGACGCCGGAGCGCAGCCGCTTATGCAGTCGACTTCCGCATCGCGGCTGCGAGGTCCGGCTGGAATAACGCTGCGTTCCGCGCCGCCTTCGTAAACAGACTGTCGTCAGTCCTGAAGGAGCACCTGGTGGCCAAGGATGAACCGCGGGAATTAGATGGGCTTATCGATCTTGTTATACGGTTAGACAATCGGTTGGAAGAATGCCGTCGGGAACGAGACGAAGGGCGTGGCCGGGTACGCACCCTCCCTCTTCCTTCCGGGTCCGAAAAAGGTCCGCCCTTCCCACGCTCCCTGGCCTCTACGCCCCGTGTGGCGACAGCTCCCCCTGCTGACGAAGCTATGGACACGAGCAGGGCCACATTCAGACCACCGAATAGACAGAGGAGGCTTCCCCGTGGGGCGTGTTTTGTTTGCGGCTCAATTGAGCACCAATTGGGAAATTGCCCCGAACGGTTAAACACCAACGCCCGCCCCTAGAAACTGGGCTTAGGGTGGGCCAAGAAATTCACGTGGGACACACACACATTTCCACACGGCTCCCAGTTACAATCCTTAGCAGGGATTTAACCCTTCAGGCCCCAGCACTGGTAGACACAGGGTCAGAAGGGAATCTGCTAGACAGCAGATGGGCCAGGGAGGTAGGGCTCCCTCTGGCGGCGCTTCCTTCACCATTGCAGGTGCGAGCACTAGATGGCACCCTACTCCCTTTAATCACACACAGGACGCTACCAGTAACTCTGGTGGTGTCAGGGAATCATTGGGAGGAGATAGAGTTTTTTGTAACCCCCTCTACCTCCCGTGTAATTCTGGGGTTCCCCTGGATGCTAAAACACAATCCCCGGATTGATTGGCCGTCCGGGGTGGTGGTACAGTGGAGCGAGACCTGCCATCGGGTGTGTTTGGGATCCTCGGTCCCTCCCGGTTCCCAGGCTAAGGAGCAGGTCAAAGTTCCCCCCAATCTGTCGGCGGTGCCGGTTGAGTACCACGATCTTGCTGATGTTTTTAGCAAGAATCGGGCACTCACCCTTCCCCCGCACCGTCCGTACGATTGTGCCATCGATTTGATGCCAGGTGTGGAGTTCCCGTCCAGCAGGCTGTACAACCTCTCCCAACCTGAGCGCGAATCGATGGAGACCTACATCCGGGACGCCTTAGCTGCCGGGCTGATCCGTAACTCCACCTCCCCGATGGGAGCAGGTTTCTTTTTTGTGGGCAAGAAAGATGGCGGTCTTCGTCCATGCATTGATTACCGGGGGCTGAACGAGATCACGGTTCGCAACCGATACCCGTTGCCTTTGTTGGATTCGGTGTTCACCCCCCTGCATGGAGCCAAAATATTCACAAAGCTGGATCTTAGGAACGCCTATCACCTAGTTCGGGTCCGGAAGGGAGACGAATGGAAGACGGCATTCAACACCCCGTTAGGTCATTTTGAGTACCTGGTCATGCCGTTCGGCCTCACTAACGCCCCCGCGACGTTCCAAGCTTTGGTAAATGACGTCTTGCGGGACTTCCTGCACCGATTCGTCTTCGTATATCTGGATGATATACTCATTTTTTCTCCGGACCCTGAGACCCATGTACGGCATGTACGTCAGGTCCTGCAGCGGTTGTTAGAGAACCGGCTGTTTGTGAAGGGCGAGAAGTGTGAGTTTCACCGCACCTCTTTGTCTTTCCTGGGGTTTATCATCTCCTCCAACTCCGTCGCTCCGGATCCGGCCAAGGTCGCGGCGGTGAGAGACTGGCCCCAACCTACGAGCCGTAGGAAGCTGCAACAGTTCCTCGGCTTCGCAAATTTTTACAGGAGGTTCATTAAGGGGTATAGTCAGGTAGTTAGCCCCCTGACAGCCCTGACCTCACCAAAAGTTCCCTTCACCTGGTCGGATCGGTGCGATGCCGCGTTCAGGGAGTTGAAACGGCGCTTCTCGACTGCACCCATCTTGGTGCAGCCCAATCCCAGTCACCAGTTTGTGGTTGAAGTGGATGCCTCTGACTCAGGGATAGGAGCCGTGCTATCCCAGAGCGGAGAGACCGATAAGGTTCTTCACCCGTGTGCATATTTCTCCCGCAGGTTGACCCCAGCAGAACGGAACTATGATGTGGGCAATCGAGAGCTCCTTGTGGTGAAAGAGGCTCCGGAGCCCGGATCCCGGAACAGGGCCGAAAAATAGACTATACGTCCCACCAGAAGCCAGGGCTGCCATCCTGGACTTCTGTCACGGGTCCAAGCTCTCCTGCCACCCAGGGGTGCGTAGGACCATGGCAGTGGTCCGGCAGCGCTTCTGGTGGGCGTCTCTGGAGGCTGACGTCCGGGCTTATATCCAGGCCTGCACCACCTGCGCCAGGGGCAAGGCGGACCACCAGAAGGCACAGGGACTCCTTCAGCCACTTCCTGTGCCTCATCGCCCCTGGTCCCACATCGGTCTGGATTTCGTCACGGGCCTCCCGCCGTCCCGGGGGCACACCACCATCCTGACGATAGTGGACCGGTTCTCCAAGGCGGCCCACTTCGTGGCCCTCCCGAAGCTCCCATCGGCCCAGGAGACAGCGGATCTCCTCGTCCACCATGTCGTACGTTTGCATGGGATACCAACAGACATCGTCTTGGATCGTGGTCCCCAGTTCTCCTCGCAGGTGTGGAGAAGTTTCTGCCGGGAACTGGGGGCCACCGTGAGCCTCTCGTCTGGGTATCACCCTCAGACTAACGGACAGGCTGAACGGGCCAATCAAGAGCTGGAGCAGGCCCTGCGATGTACGACATCTGCACACCAATATTTGGTGGACTGGGAGGGGTATGGACCCGAAGAACGCTCCTGGGTGAAGAGGAGCTTCATCCTGGACCCGGCCCTCCTGGTCGATTTTTACCAACGCCACCCGGACAAGCCTGGCACCCGTTGAGGGGGGGGGTCCTGTTGTGTGGGCCGCCAGAAGAGGAGGTACTGCTGGCCCACCACCAGAGGGCGCCCTGCCTGAAGTGCGGGCTTCAGGCACGAGAGGGCGCTGCCGCCTCACAGGAACAGCCGAGGTGACAGCTGTCACTCATCAACTATGACAGCTGTCACCGTTCATCTGCATCTCACCCTGGATAAAAGCAGGATGACACCTCCACCACGTCGCCGAGATATCGACTTCTTTGAGAGGTAACTTTCTCTGCCTGTATTGATTGATTCCAAGAGCTATTGTGTTGCAGCTGTCTAACCAGAGGACCGGTGTGGGTCGCGACTGTTTCGTCCTACTTCCCGTCAAATAAGTGGTTAAACAGACGCTGCACGAGTGTGTGTTAGAGGTGGAGGTGGAATTCCTACCGTTATTGTTACGGGGTGTATACACACCCACACTTGACTGTCTTTGTTCTCCGCCAGCAGTACCAGATCCGACACGCTGAGACGGTGGCCACCTGGGGACTTCGGGACTTGGCGGCTCCAGTATCCTTCGGGTTCGGTGGCGGTGGAAATCGTGTGGTTCCGGTTCATCTCCAGACGGGCGTCTCCTATCGTCGAGCCTGTCCACACGACACCTTCATTCATTGACTTGTATCTATTCTATAATCTGCTGTGTGTGGTTGTGACATTCACAACAGTAAAGTGTTCTAATTTAACTCCCTCTATTGTCCGTTTATTTACGCCCCCTGTTGTGGGTCCATGTCACTACACTTTCCCAACAGTGTTTATGCCATTTCAAATATAAAAAGTAAATCAGGCTTCACAACATAAAAATTTTGGAAAGTTATCTTCCTGAAACTCAGACTCGAAGCAAATCTCTACAACTTGATATAAATTAATTAAAAATATAAAAACCAAAATGATGGGTTGTATATGTAATGGGCCATTTTAGTATAATACCTGTAAATAATCAATTTTATTGCCAGTTTTCTTCAGAAAAGTCAACGGATGGATACATGAACATTTCCAAGTCACTGAATATGTCCTGAACTTTATTTACATCATTTATGAAGAAATACAAACAGTATGGCACTCTATGGTAAATCTGTGTGGAGGACACAGTTCTCAAAAACTGAGTGACTGTGCAAGAAGGAGAAGAGTGAGGAAAGCCACCAAGACACCCAGACAACCCAGAAGAAGTTACAGGCTTCTGTGACTGTGACTGAAGAAATTGTATGTGTATGTGTATGTTTTGCATTTTGTATTTCCAGTTATATAGCTTCAGTGGTATACCAACCCAGTCTCATGGACTGTCGTGATTCAGCACATGCACGAAATATTCATTAATCTATTGGTTCGTCATATTGTCACGAAAAGTGCAAAATTTTTGTCATGGCAGCACAAATTCATTCTAATTCATTCCGTGATAGCTGCACGTAATCAAAATTGTAGCAGGGGGGATCGGGTGGTTAGGGTTAGGGGAAGGATTAGGGCTAATAATAGTGAGTTAAAAAACAAAACCCGTCAAGAGAATTTGAATCACTTTGTGATGGGAGGACGAAAAAAAACATGAGACTAGGCTGGGTATGCGAGAGGATTTTCTTAAAAGAAGACCTGAAAGTTCAGCTACAATTTGCCAGATGGTACATCTGAGATGCAAGCCTAGACTTGATGTTTTTGTGAAAAAAATGTGTTGGAAGGCAATATTGCAAATAGAATCCCTGCAAATTATGTTTGGAAACCCTGTTGTAATCATAGTGTTGAAACCTGCATGCTTAATGCATTTGACCAACTGAAACAACCAACAACGACCAACGACCAACAATAGGTATATATATATATATATATATATATATATATATATATATATATATATATATATATATATATATATATATATATATATATATATATATATGGATGGATGGATGAATGGATGGATAGCTTTATTATCATTGTCATTACAACAACAAGATTTCCACACTCACATTCCACAGACAAACAGCAATTAATCCACAATTATTACTTGTTTACCGTAATAATGGCACACATCGGAATTAAGACAACACATATACATTTGACATTGTTTATGTGCACTAAACTTGAAACAGTCCGTTTTCCAAATTGAGGCGATGTGGGTGTGTGGTAGCCGCTGCAACTGGAGTCGCGCCGCTGCCAGCTTGGGGGTAACGGGGATCTACCGCAGCTAAAACCGCGCAGCCCCCACAGCGGAAAGAATGATGTTGGCGGGCGCCAGAAAGGGGAGGTGTTGATGGGGAGGGAGGGGGTGGGGGAAGGGAATGGAGCATGCTTTAGTCCTGTGAAAAACAGTTTATTGTCTTTGTGAGATGAGATAAGAAACAGCCAATGTTCCCCAGGCCGAAACAAATCCCTCTGGAGGAGACAGTAGGGCAGTTTGACCTCCAGGCATGATAAGCCTGTAATGTTATGGTTTCAGCAGTGAAATCACTTTTTAACAGTTCCGCTTGCACAACCAAGTCCTAATTATGAATTAAGAATATTCCCAATTATGAATTAAGAATATTCACTGGCCTCTGAAATCTTCAGCTTCAACTGCAAGGCACACATCTGCTCCAAGATGTCATCCAATTTGCATCTGAGTGCAAGAGTCATCGCAGTCTGAGAATGCACTGCCTTGTCAACCTCGTTAATCATGACCGACAAGCGAGGGGCTGTGATTCTTGATGCCGCCGTCTTGCCAATTTTCCGGTAGATCAGGGCAGCACATAAGCCAAAAAGTACCAGCCCTGCTGCCATGAGACCAAAAATGAATAAATCCTCAACATCCTCAACGGAGAAAGGCGCCAAGCATGCGACACGCCAAGACCCCAGGAGTCGAGAACATAGCCCGCAGGATACGTTCCATCTGGGCAGGTAGGATCCCCAGGTCCTGACCATCTTGTAGAAAAAATGGTGTCAATAGCATTCAGAGACCAGCTGATCAATTCCATGGTTAATCCAATAGTAGTCCAATAGATCCAGAATCCAATATAATTTGAGGAATTCACAGTCTGGTGAAGTAGGGACTTGAAGGTCAAAGAGAGAGAACAGAGATAAGGGAGAGTGGAGGAGATGCAACCGCCCTCATCGGGGTCCCAAGCTGGACTATATATAGCACCCTTTGGGCATTTATTGCGTTGTTTTGGGATTACCTTTCATTGTTATGCTGATGATACTGTTATACATGCTGATAACTGCTGGTAATCTCATCCACATAAAATCCTTAGAAGATTGCCTTGCTTCAGTGAAAAACTGGATGCAATTTCCTACTTTTAAACTCTGATAAGACTTAAATTATGGTTCTTGGTCCAGTGAGCCATCGGCATCAATTTGACTAGCTAATGCTTAGCCTAGACTCATGTGTCATACATCACACTGACAAAGTGAGGAACTTTGGGGTAATTTTTGATCCTCCGTTGTCCTTTAACCTCCAGATTAGAGATATTACAAGGACTGCTTTCTTCCACCTGCAAAATATAGTGAAGATTCGTCCCATTCTGTCTATGGCTGATGCTCCTGAATCATGTGTTTGTCTCTTTTTGGACTACTGCAATGTTCTATTTTCTGGTTTACCACAGTCCAGCATTAGGGCTCTACAATTTGTTCAAAATGCTGCTGCCAGACTTTTGACAGGAAGCAGAATGTTTGACCACATTACACCCATTGTGGCATCTCTAACTGGCTTCCTGTCCCAGTGAGATCAGATTTTAAGGTTCTGCTACTTACCTCTAAAATTTTTCAGACTGGCACCTCCTCACTTCGCTGACCTAATTCAACCTTATGTACCAGCTCAGGCTTTGCATTCTCAAGGTGCGGGACTACTTTGTGTCCCTAAGGTGAATAAGAAGTCTGCGGGTCACAGAGCTTTCTCTTATCGTGCCCCTGTTCTGTGGAATGATCTCCCTGCATCAATAAAACAGTCAGATTCTGTGGAGAGTTTCAAGTCCACACTTAAGACGCACTTATTTTCCCTTTCATATGGCTAGCATACTGGTACAGTTTTGTTTTATGCTTTTTACTCTTTTAATTCATTTTATTAGTAATTGGAGTGGGCTGCGGCCTCAACTTTGCCTAAACTCTGGGTCTTTTAGTGAAGTTTAGGGCTAGTGGCCGGCGATCACCTTAGTATTTCTCTGTTTTTCTTGTTGTTTAATGCTGCCAAATTATACAGTATTTTTTTTGTCTTTCTGATGCCTGATTCTGTTTTTTTTTTCTCTCTGTTTAAGGTGCAGCTCCATCCAGAGATGGGAGTTGTATTCATGTTGGCGATCCTCCTGTCCTGTGCTGAGACTTTCAAGTCCAGAATTAAGACGCACTTATTTTATTTGGAAACGTAGAATGCCGCGGCCTCAACTTTATCTAAATTCTGGGTCTTTTAGGGCTTGGGGCTAGTGGCCAGTGATCACCTTAGTATTCTCTTTTTCTTGTTGCTTAATGCTGACAAATTATACTGTATTTGTTGTCTTTCTGATGCGTGATTCTGCTTTTTTCTTTTCTCTTTGTTTGAGGTGCAGCTCCATCCAGAGATGGATGTGGTATCTGTTCCAGAAACCATCATGTGCACTGGCAACATTTTCTGTATGTTCGTTTTGTGAATTGTTTTGTAATTTGTGTCTATAGCATGGCCCAAGCAGAGGGTCACCCCTTTGAGTCTGGCCTGCTTAAGGTTTCTTCCTCAGAGGGAGTTTTTTCTTACCACTGTTGCGCTGGGGGTTGGTAAGGTTAGACCTTACTTGTGTGATTACCTTGATTTGGTTCTGATTCTGTTTTCTCTCTCTCTCTCTCTCTCTCTCTCTCTCTCTCTCTCTCTCTCTCTCTCTCTCTCTCTCTCTCTCTCTCTCTCTCTCTGTTTGAGGTGTGGCTCCATCCAGAGATGGGTGTGGTGTCTACTTCTGCAACCCTACTGTCCTGTACTCTGGCAAAATTTCCTGCATATTTTTTTTGGAAATTGTGTCGGTAGCATGGCCCAAGCAGAGGGTCGCCCCTTTGAGTCTGGTCTGCTTGAGGTTTCTTCTTCAAATCATCAGAGGGAGTTTTTCCTTACCACTGTCACCTGTGTGCTTGCTCTAGGGGTTGGTAAGGTTAGACCTTACTTGTGTGAAGCGCCTTGAGACAACTTGAGTCCGTGCATGTGGTTCACGGGCACTGTCATGAGACTTTTTCCAATTGTGATCCTGATTTAGGGTGAAAAAAGAAAAAAGATCACCCCAGCTGCCGCAGACAGGTATGTCCAACCCGCTGACCACGTGTGCACATGGGTCAGCAGCAGAGCTGCTGGACTCCCTCGGCCGCTTCCAGAAGCGCTGCCTCTCTCCACTCATCTCCGCTATTTTGGCGAGCTCCCAGGGCAGCTCATGCATGACTCCCAAGGGTAAAGTCAGATCCTCAATTTTGTGTCCAGTCACTCAACATGTAGTTTCATCCGTCATCAATCCATCACTAAGTTCTCTCACGATTCTCACACACTATGAGTCACAGAGACTAAAATCAGAGGGCTTCCGGACACCTGCGACAGCTCTGTGAGTACATGGTGGGGAGCTTTGTCACCTCGCCAGCTTCAAACTGTTCGAAATTCAAGCAACAGACAAGTAACACTCTGCATCTCATGCGAGGGGATGGCACCACCCAGTGAATGTCGCACGAAATCTTGCAAAATCCCTTGAAAATGCCAGTCACAATCTCCCACAGTCCAGTGAGATACCACCCTAAGCTCTTCCTGCAGGGTTACTCAGTTTAAGAATCTTCTCTACCAGACATATTCATCATACAGGACCATACTCTTTATTTTTCTAAATAAGTGATATGAATTAGGTCCTCTTGCTTTATTTTAATGGCAGATGCAAAAACAAGTAACACAGTGGGTGTACATCTCTCAGGAGTATGACCCAGCAGACATTGTTATTTAAGAAGGCAACAATACAGATGCAAGCAAAGCCAGATGCTGTGGAAACAAAATGGTTGGATTTACCATGTTTTTAGGCATGAGCATGTTGCAGTCTCGACTTAATACTGACCAATCAGTGGCACCCATACTTCCCATTAAACATGAGGGAGGCAGCACTATGGTATCCAGATGCAAATGAAAGGATTTCTGGCTCACAAAGTACAGTGTATCCAGAAAGTATTCACGGCACTGCACGTTTTCCAAATTTTTTTATGTTACAACCTTATTCCAAAATGAATGAAATTCATTTGCTTCCTCAAAATTCTGCACACAATACCCCCATAACAATAACGTGAGAAATTTTTAGTTTTTTTTGAGATTTTTGCAAATTTGTTAAAAATAAAAAACTTAAGAAATCACATGTACCCAAGTATTCACAGCCTTTGCCATGAAGCTCAAAATTGAGCTCAGGTGCATCCTGTTTCTAATAATCATCCTTGAGATGTTTCTACAGCTTAATTGGAGTCCACCTAGGGTAAATTCAGTTGATTGGACATGATTTGGAAAGACACACACCTGTGTACATATTAGGAGTTGACAGTAGATGTCAGAGCACAAACCAAGCATGAAGTCAAAGGAATTGTCTGTAGACCTCCAAGAAAAGATTGTTTCAAGGCACAAATCTGGGGAAGGGTACAGAAACATTTCTGCTGCTTTGAAGGTCCCAATAAACACAGTGTCCTCATCATCCATAAATGGAAGAAGATCAGATCCACCAGGAGTCTTCCTAGAGCTGGCCACCTGTCTAAACTGAGCAATAGGGGAGAAGGGCCTTATTCAGGGAGGTGAGCAACACATACTCTGTCAGAGCTCCAGCCTTCTTCTGTGGAAAGAGGAGAAGCTTCCAGAAGGACAACTATCTCTGTAGCAATCCACCAATCAGGACTGTATGGTAGAGTGGCCAGATGGAAGACACTCCTTAGTAAACGGCACATGGTAGCCCACCTGAAGTTTGCCAAAAGACACCTGAAGGACTCTCACACCACGAGAAAAAAAATCTCTGGTCTGACGAGACAGAGATTGAACTCTTTGGCATGAATGCCAGGCATCTTGTTTGGAAGAAACTCGTGTGGCGCAATGCTATTCTGGACTATAAACACACACTACTGGGTACAATACGGGCCTATTAATCTGATTTGTTTAACAAAGCAAAGCATAATTCGAAGCTCCTGTTTGACACGGATGCAACACTTATTCAAGGACAGCTACTTGTAAGTTGGAATCCATTTATAGCTCATGATTTCTTAGACTAGTTACCTCTGCTACATCGCTGAGATTTACTAAATTTGATATTATTTCACTGAGTGTGCTGACGAAACCTGTAACTTACGCTAAATGTAAAACCTGTCTTTTTGGCCCCATACCAACAAAACTGTTTAAGGACCTGTGGACTACACTTGGGCCTACTGTGCTGGAAATTATTAGCCTATCTCCAACCTCAGGATCTGTACCTAAATGTTTTAAATCCACAGTGATTAAACCAATACTTAAGAAATCGGTCGTTTTGACCGTTGGGGTTTTACATAATTATTGTATGGCCTTGCCTTACAATATAAAGCGCCTTGGGGCAACTGTTTGTTGTGATTTGGCGCTATATAAAAAAAATTGATTGATTGATTGATTGAAATCAAGCCTTGACCTGAGTCTACTGAAAAACTATAGGCTGATATGGTTCTAAAATTCTTGAAAAAGTAGTTTCACAGCAGCTCATGAACCACTTTACTGAGAATAACCTCTTTGTGCCACTGCAGTCTGCATTTAGAACACACCATTCCACAGAGACAGTTCTTGCTAAAGTGGTAAATGATCTTCTGCTTGCAATGGATTCAAACACTACTACAGTTCTGTTACTGTTAGATCTTAGCACTGCGTTCGATGCGGTGGATCACTGTACGAGGTCTATTAGAAAAGTATCCGACCTTATTATTTTTTTCAAAACCCATATGGATTTGAATCACGTGTGATTGCGTCAGACAAGCTTGAACCCTCGTGCGCATGCGTGAGTTTTTCCACGCCTGTCGGTTGCGTCATTCGCCTGTGAGCAGGCTTTGAGTGAGGAGTGGTCCACCCCCTCGTCGGATTTTCATTGTCAGGAAATGGTGGAATGATTTGGGCTTTTTTTCCATCAGAATTTTTTCAGAAACTGTTAGAGACTGGCAGCTGGAAACCATTAGAAAAATTTATCTGGCTTTCGGTGAAAATGTTACGGGCTTGGTAGAGAATAAGGAGTGTTACTGTCACTTTAAGGACAGCCCCCAGTGGCTGTGGGGCACACCGCGCTCCAAAGCCGCCATCGACAGGCTGAACGACCATTTCATTTCTAAACCTTACTCTGGATGGCATTACCCTGACCTCTAGTAATACTGTGAGAAATCTTGGAGTCATTTTTGATCAGGATATGTCATTCAAAGCGCATATTAAACAAATATGTAGGACTGCTTTTTTGCATTTACGCAATATCTCTAAAATCAGAAAGGTCTTGTCTCAGAGTGATGCTGAAAAACTAATTCATGCATTTATTTCCTCTAGGCTGGACTATTGTAATTCATTATTATCAGGTTGTCCTAAAAGTTCCCTAAAAAGCCTTCAGTTAATTCAAAATGCTGCAGCTAGAGTGCTGACGGGGACTAGAAGGAGAGAGCATATCTCACCCATATTGGCCTCTCTTCATTGGCTTCCTGTTAATTCTAGAATAGAATTTAAAATTCTTCTTCTTACTTATAAGGTTTTGAATAATCAGGTCCCATCTTATCTTAGGGACCTCGTAGTACCATATCACCCCAATAGAGCGCTTCGCTCTCAGACTGCAGGCTTACTTGTAGTTCCTAGGGTTTGTAAGAGTAGAATGGGAGGCAGAGCCTTCAGCTTTCAGGCTCCTCTCCTGTGGAACCAGCTCCCAATTCAGATCAGGGAGACAGACACCCTCTCTACTTTTAAGATTAGGCTTAAAACTTTCCTTTTCGCTAAAGCTTATAGTTAGGGCTGGATCAGGTGACCCTGAACCATCCCTTAGTTATGCTGCTATAGACGTAGACTGCTGGGGGGTTCCCATGATGCACTGTTTCTTTCTCTTTTTGCTCTGTATGCACCACTCTGCATTTAATCATTAGTGATCGATCTCTGCTCCCCTCCACAGCATGTCTTTTTCCTGGTTCTCTCCCTCAGCCCCAACCAGTCCCAGCAGAAGACTGCCCCTCCCTGAGCCTGGTTCTGCTGGAGGTTTCTTCCTGTTAAAAGGGAGTTTTTCCTTCCCACTGTAGCCAAGTGCTTGCTCACAGGGGGTCGTTTTGACCGTTGGGGTTTTACATCATTATTGTATGGCCTTGCCTTACAATATAAAGCGCCTTGGGGCAACTGTTTGTTGTGATTTGGCGCTATATAAAAAAAAAAATTGATTGATTGATTAAACGGATGGCTGTCTGGATGCGTGACCATCGTGTGCCATTTCTCTGGTTATCACAAGAGCTGGACATCAACCATTTTCCGGCAGATTTCACTTTTAACAAGAGATTTTGTCATGGAAAGCCGAGCGGAGGCTTCGCGCGTCACGATGGATTCGCTACTGGAGCGAGACAAAACCACCTCCGTTTTGGTCTCACAGGACGGCTTTGAGGTGGCGTTCAGACAGCTGTCTGTGGTTTTTCCATCGAGTGATTATCCAAGAAATTGTGGATGTGCCTGGACATGCCAGAACATGTCCCGTGAGGCTTCAGGCCATGCGGCACCACCGTGATGCGCGAAGCCTCCGCTCCTCTTTCCATGACAAAAACTCCTGTAACAGTGGAATGTGCCATTCATTTCCAAACTGGACGCTGTGGTTTATCCGGGATGTCGTCTGACTAGCACAAGAATTGTGAAAAGACGTGGACATCAGCACTTTTTCAGCACATTGAGACAGACATGCGGAATTCCGCGCGTCGTGGCCGTGCCGCATGGCGCAAAGCAATGCCGTGATGAAGCCTCACAGGACATGTTCTGGCATGTCCAGGCACATCCACAATTTCCACATCCACAATCCAACAAACATCCACAACAGCTGTCTGAACGCCATCTCAAAGCCGTCCTGTGAGACCAAAACGGAGGTGGTTTTGTCTCGGTCCAGTAGCGAATCCATCGTGACGCGCAAAGCCTCCGCTGGGCTTTCCATGACAAAATCTCTTGTTAAAAGTGAAATCTGCCGGAAAATGGTTGATGTCCAGCTCTTGTGATAACCAGAGAAATGGCACACGATGGTCACGGATCCAGACAGCCATCCATTTAGAAATGAAATGGTCGTTCAGCCTGTCGATGGCGGCTTCGGAGTGCGGCGTGCCCCACAGCCGCTGGGGGCCGTCCTTAAAGCGACAGTAACACTCCTTATTCTCTACCAAGCCCGTAACATTTTCACCGAAAGCCAGATAAATTTTTCTAATGGTTTCCAGCTGCCAGTCTCTAACAGTTTCTGAAAAAATTCTGATGGAAAAAAAGTCCAAATCATTCCGCCATTTCCTGGCAATGAAAATCCGACGAGGGGGCTGGACCACTACTCACTCAAAGCCTGCTCACAGGCGAATGACACAACCAACAGGCGTGGAAAAAGTCATGCATGTGCACGAGGGTTCAAGCTTGTCTGACGCAATCACACGTGATTCAAATCCATATGGGTTTTGAAAAAAATAATAAGGTCGGATACTTTTCTAATAGACCTCGTATACTACCCAAGAGGCTGGAGAATCACTTTGCCATTGCTGGGAATGTCCTTGCATGGTAAACATCCTACCTAACCAGTCATTCTAGCTATGACCTGTTCAATAACATCACCTCAAACTTCTTGTTCTTCTTGTTTGCACCTTTGCAGGTGGCACGTGTATTGTGATCCTGCTTTTTTTAAGGCACTTCTGAAAGTTGTGCCCTTTTTACATTCCCAGACAGGGATGGACTTTGGATGTGCTTTTTGCTGGTCAAAGGTGAAAATGCTTTCTGGTGATGGAAAAGATCAACGCGCCAGCCCTGCAACTGACCACACATAATTTTTAGACACATGCTCACAAGAGTCAAAGTTATATAGAGATTAATTTCCAGAACACAGTGGCTGGGCTTAAAAATGACATCCGCATCAAGAATACAAAAATTGCATCACTATCCAAATACTTATGGACCTGCCTTTACACATAAGCCCACAGTCCATAGACTCCATTGTGTAAGAGACTGCACCTTTCCTCTGTACAAATCATTGTGAAATCCTTGTATGTAGGCACTAAGTGCCTTGCAGCCATGCTCTGTGTGTGTGATTCACACAAGCATGTGCATGTATGTGCTTTTTATATTTTCAAGCCTCAAGCAGGTTATACACAAACTTTGAAAAGTCCCTAATAATGCGGTTTTGCTGTAAGCAAAGACAGCCAAGGTAACCTGCTGAGGGATTAACATGCAATCAGACTAAGTAAAGCAATAAATAAACAAGAGCAATCAGAGATTTCTGACATCCACCAATTGGGATCCAGATCACCTCTGAAATTCAATGGAGTCATGCATGCCTTGTATCTATCTGTGATGCAAATTTCTGAGAATCCGTGAAGTAGTTTTGATGTAATCCTTCAAAGCCTATATAAAGTGAAATCTTGATCCACAAATCTTGATCCAGATCTGGATCACCTCCAAAATTTAATGAAGCCTTCCATGGCCTCATATCTATCTATGGTGAAACTTTCATCAAAATCCGTGCAGTAGTTTTGATGTAATCCTGCTAACAGACAGACAGACAAATAAACGCTGATGATTTTCCTACTTTTAAACTCTGATAAGACTGAAATCATGGTTCTTGGTCCAATGAGACATCGGCATCAATTTGACCAGTTAATGCTCAGCCTAGGCTCGTGTGTCATACATCACACTGACAAAGTGAGGAACCTTGGGGTAATTTTTGATCCTACATTGTCCTTTGACCTCCACATTAGAAATATTACGAGAACTGCTTAATTCCACCTGTGAAACTGTTCACGGTCTGGCACCTCCCTACTTAGCTGACCTAATTAAACCTTACGTACCGGCCCGGGCTTTGCGTTCTCAGGGTGCAGGACTACTTTGTGTGCCTAGGGTGAATAAGAAGTCTGCGGGTCATAGAGCTTTCTCTTATCGTGCTCCTGTTCTGTGGAATGATCTCGCTGCATCAATAAAACAGTCAGATTCTGTGGAGACTTTCAAGTCCAGACTTAAGACGCACTTATTTTCCCTTTCGTATGGCTAGCATACTTGCATAGTTTTGTCTTACGCTTTTTACTCTTTTAATTCATTTTATTAGTAAACGGAGGATGCCGCGGCCTCAACTTTTCCTAAATTCTGGGTCTTTTAGTGAAGTGGCTGGCAATCACCTTAGTATTTCTTCTGTTTTTCTTGTTGATTAATGCTGGCAAATTACACAGTATTTATTGTCTTTCTGATGCCTGATTCTGTTTTTTTTGTCTCTGTTTAAGGTGCGGCTCCATCCAAAGATGGGAGTTGTATTTGTGCTGGCGACCCTCCTGTGTCCTGTGCACCAAAAGCATTTCCTGTATATTCGTTTTGTGAATTGTTCTGTGAATTGTTCTGTAATTTATGTCTGTAGCCTGGCCCAAGCAGAGGGTCACCCCTTTGAGTCTGGTCTGCTTGAGGTTTCTTCCTCAGAGGGAATTTTATCTTACCACTGCTGCTCTGAGGGTTAGTAAGGTTAGACCTTACTTGTGTGAAGTTTTGGCGTTATATAAATGAAAATAAATTAAAATTGAATTGAAAATTGATTTTATTACATCCTTGGTGAATGTAATTAAGGACAAAAGCATACTTAGAGGGGTACACCTTAGAATTTTTTTCAAGTATGTTTGTCTGACTCAACTTACTTCCCCAGTGAAACCTGGTTCCTATTTACAACTGGGTGGACTGGGACAATGCAAGTGAAGTGTCTTGTCCAAGGACACAGATAAGTAGTGAGAACTGGAATCAACCCCAAGTCTACATAGTGGTAGCTCAGCTCCTTATCCCACTGATCTACCTGCCCACACAGACATAAAAGGTACTTTCTAATATCCCAAAGTAAACTTTATCATCTTTGTGGAAAAATCCAAGGGGGCTACAACTTTAAAAAGTGTTAACAACGTGGTTAACACTTTTTCTCATGACTTTTTTTTTAATTTTTAAAAACAAATGTTACAGCTCGAAATACACGTGAAAAAAAGCTAAATCAGTACAGTTTGCACAACATAGTACATATAAAGGAAGACAGTGTGATTGTCATTATATGGCAACGGTGATGCCATTTCCCAGTTGGTGAATGTGTGACTTTTACACATGCTTTCACATGGTCGGGCAGTTAGCAAATTTCAACAGAAATGGAAAGTTTTCACTTCAAAAATGAGCTACCAGGACCAGGATCATTTCAGTGGTGAGGAGTTAGCAAACGGTGTGTCATCACAATCGCGTTACTTTTGTTTTCTCATAGTAAGAGAGTTTATACAGTGAGGAAAATAAGTCTTTGAACACCCTGCAATTTTGCAAGTTCTCCCATTTAGAAATCATGGAGGGGTCGGAAATTTTCATCTTAGGTGCATGTCCACTGTGAGAGACATATTCTAAAAAAAAAAAAATCTGGAAATCACAATGTATGATTTTTTAATAATTTATTTGCATGTTACTGCTGCAAATAAGTATTTCAACACCTGCCAATCCACAGAAATTCTGGCCCTCAAAGACCTTTTAGTCCACCTCTAAAAAGTCCACCTCCACTCCACTTATTATTCCAAATTAGAAGCACCTATTTGAGGTCGTTAGCTGCATAAAGACACCTGTCCACTCCACACAATCAGTAAGACTCCAACTACAAACATGGCTAAGACCAAAGAGCTGTCCAAAGACACCAGAGACAAAATTGTAGACCTCCACAAGGCTGGAAAGGGCTACGGGGCAACTGCCAAGCAGCTTGGAGAAAAAAGATCAACTGTTGGAGCAATTATTAGAAAATGGAAGAAGCTAAACATGACTGTTAATCTCCCTCGGACTGGGGCTCCATGCAAGATCTCACCTCGTGGCATATCAATGATCCTAAGAAAGGTGAGGAATCAGCCCAGAACTGCACGGGAGGGGCTGGTCAGTGACCTGAAGAGAACTGGCACCACTGTTTCCAAGGTTACTGTGGGTAATACACTAAGATGTCATGGGTTAAAATCATGCATGGCACGGAAGGTTCCCCTGCTTAAATCAGCACACGTCCAGGCCCGTCTTAAGTTTGCCCATGACCATTTGGATGATCCAGAGGAGTCATGGGAGAAGGTTATGTGGTCAGATGAGACCAAAATAGAACTTCTTGGTCTTAATTCCACTCGCCGTGTTTGGAGGAAGAAGAATGCTGAGTACCATCCCAAAAACACCGTCCCTACTGTGAAGCATGGGGGTGGAAGCATCATGCTTTGGGGGTGTTTTTCTGCACATGGGACAGGACGACTGCACTGTATTAAGGAGAGGATGACCGGGGCCATGTACTGCAAGATTTTGGGGAACAACCTCCTTCCCTCATTTAGAGCATTGAAGATGGGTCGTGGATGGGTCTTCCAACATGACAATGACCCGAAGCACACAGCCAGGATAACCAAGGAGAAGCATATCAAGGTTCTGGAGTGGCCTAGCCAGTCTCCAGACCTAAACCCAATAGAAAATCTTTGGAGGGAGCTGAAACTCCGTGTTTCTCAGCGACAGCCCAGTAACCTGGCAGATCAAGAGAAGATCTGTGTGGAGGAGTGGGCCAAAATCCCTGCTGCAGTGTGTGCAAACCTGGTGAAAAACTACAGGAAACGTTTGACCTCTGTAATTGCAAACAAAAGCTACTGTACCAAATATTAACATTGATTTTCACAAGTATTCAAATACTTATTTGCAGCAGTAACATAGAAATAAATTATTAAAAAAATCATACATTGTGATTTCCAGATTTTTTTTGTTTTAGATTATGTCTCTCACAGTGGACATGCACCTAAGATGACAATTTCACACCCCTCCATGATTTCTAAGTGGGAGAACTTGCAAAATCGCAGGGTGTTCAAATACTTATTTTCCTCACTGTACGTATTTGTTCCTGAGGTTCTAAGGCAAACAGGGCTTCAAACATGCTCCAACAGATGGACCGAAGCAAGCAAACACCTGGACATTCGAAACTGGGCCGAAATAGCAGCAGCAGCGAGTCGAATGGAGAGGGAGCGTCTCATCTGCCGGGCCTGCAGGCAGCGTGAAGGAGATCATTGCCCCGGCAGGAGCGGAGATGTGCAGCCAGTAACAGATGGTAACAGCGGCAGAGAGAAGTAGCATTCGGAGGAGCAGTGCTTAATCAGTCATGTCCAACAAAAACAACGCACAAAGGATATTATCATTATTATTATTATTATTGTTTTTCCATTACACGAGGGACCATAAGTTCAGCTTAGGAACCGGAGAAGAGAACTGTTGTGGGCAGCCCTGGTTGAAAAAGCACGTTAATGAGGAACAAATGAAAATTGTACGGCATGAAACAGCAGCGATTCTTGCTTCTTGCCTGCAGCAACAGACAAGACTATCCGGGTATTACTGATTCGGCAAGTCTGAATGAAAGCTTGAAATCTGAGTTATACTGGTCAAACTAGTGCTACGCTACGTTTGTTTTACGAGTGAGAGCGTATAACCCATTAAATGTGAGTGGAGTTATTAAAAACAGCTGATAGTGTTACTTTGTGCTCTGCAGAAAAACATTGTCAATTGCTTTAGGCCCTAATTTTGTATTTAATTGGCTATACAGCCCTCGACACAGCTCTGATATCACTCAAACTGCTATAAAACACAGAGAAGTTCACTATGTTTTCACTCACTAAAAACTGGAGACCACGTTGCTTTGCAGGTCACATGACAATGTCCCGGATGTCCAACTTCGTGGATTGTAAAATAAAGATGGAGTAAGTTGAGGGGCTTGAAGCTACACATGGATGTAATAATTTAGTTTTTAAAAAGAGGTTAAAAATTTACTTTTAAGAGATTAAAAGCATAATTCAAACTGAAATAAATTATTTTGATAGGGGTAACAAGGGATTAGAAACCTAATTTTAACTGGAATAAATTATAGAGAAGATTTAAGAAAGTGAACTGTTAACATCCACATATGCAGTATATCATGACCATTAAAATGTTTGTGATAACCGTGTGACAACAGAGTGTGAAGAATTAAAGAAAGTGTGAAAAGAGACACTGATGTAATGTGAATAAGAAGAAAAGATGTGTTCACATGTGTATATGCAGAGATCAGATTAGATAAAACTTTATTGATCCCTTGGGAAGACTCCCTCAGCGAAATTGAGGTTCCAGCAGCATTGTATAGTAGCACACAGGGTATTAAAAGTAGAAGTAAAAGAAAATTTGTAAAATGTAAATACAAACATAAATACCAGAAATACTGCTCACTACTGGTTTAGTGGCTACTACTGTTCCTCTCCTTCCTGTCCTCTGTCTTCCCATTACTCCTCCTCCCCCCGAGTGAGGAGTTGTACAGTCTGATGACCTGAGGGACACAGGAGTTTTTCAGTCTGTTGGTCCTGCACTTGGGAAGGAGCAGTCTGTGGCTGAAGAGGCTCCTCTGGTTGCTGATGACGGTGTGGAGAGGGTGACCGGCATCGTCCATAATGTCCAACGGTTTGTCCATTGTTCTCTTCTCTGCCACCGCATATACTGTTTGTTTTATTGGAAGTTTAATACATTCAACATAAGTGAAGGAATGAGATAAGTGTGTCATCATTCATGCATCACTCACTACTATTTTCCCTTCTTTAAGGGTGCAACACAAACATATTGTTGCGTAAATATACATGTACTACACTGTGAATGGATTTTGTAAAACACTGTATTTCGAGGGGTTATGAGCATTTTTCGTACCGTTCAATGTTTTTGTGGTTTGTGAGTCAATCTGTATATAGAAATGCTAATTAGTCTGTTGTTTTGCAGACTATATATTTCTAATCAAAACTTTTATGTGCTTAAACCTGAGCTGTATAATAAGAAATTCAGATGTTTTTTTTTTTGTTTTTTGTTTTTTTTTAATGATGCATGAAATCTGATGCATATTCTTAAAATCTTCACTTTATACTACCAGGGAAATGTTTTGCATGTGTGCCGACGTCATTACAAGACAACTGTTTTATTGTAAACAGTCGTGATCAGTTTACTCTTGCTGCAGGAAAAAAGACATAAAATCAGTTCCTTTAATCAGTATAAGCCTTTTCAGTGAACAGCAGTAAAAGGTAAAAAGTAAAAAAAACTTCTGTTTGTCTTGCGTATGCAACAGGGGAAAACACAAAGGAAATAAATTTAGTCTAAAACATACTGTGTGGTTGTGCAATATATGAGTTGTTCTTTAGATGAAGGTAATTGTTTCCTACCATGAGGAAATTGCTGCTATTGCCAAACTTTTAAATATATTTGTTCTTTTTTTGTGTGTGTGGGTTGTGGTGCATCATTTGGAACAAAATATAACTGATTCTCTTTCCTTGGAAACAGGATGTTTTTATCAATTATCTCTGCAATAAGACCCCTCATCACTATGGCCCACGTACGCGTACGCACGCAGAGAACACACATTCACAACTACATCAAATGTGCATGCCTGTGCCACTGAGAGGGGAGATTAGCCAATCAGAGAAAGGAGGGCAACAGAGGAGGAAGTTAGTGTGGTCACACTGTATGTACATCATCAGCGCTGACAGAAATAGCTCTGCAGAGAGTAAACAACACATCCATTCATAAAAAGTAAAAAAAAAAAAAAAAAAGACAGCAGAAGCCTACTCTGCTGCAGTGCAACATGGGGGGAGGCAAGAGATTAAAAAGAGATAAAGATAGGGAGAGAAACAGATGGGTAATGTACAGAGACAGACACAAAGAGTGACGGAAATACAAAGACAAAAAAGAAAGTGAGAAAAAAAAAAACTCCTGGTGATGACGTCACATCCTCGTCACAGTTGGTTCCACTCCTCTGGTCTGGAAAACACCAGAAACCTACGTCATATGGTGAGACACCACTTTCCAACTCTCACACTTCTTCAGTGCGACACAAACGCACATGCAGTACATACGTAGTACCGCAGATATACAGTACGCATCCTGTCCATCAGTCTTTAACCTGCTCTGGTGATCATGTCCACTACATTAAACCACTTTCCACATGCACACAAAGAGAAGTACACACAATTGAGCATGCACGTGTAACAGAATTACCACACATTGCCAGATAAGGAAATTGTTAAGAGATGTGCAGGTTGTACGCTTGTATATGAAAGTGCGTTTGGTGTGGAAGAAAGAGGAAGTGATGCAAACTACAATGGAAGGTATATTTTTAGAGTTTTTTTTAAAAAGGAGAGGAAGTGTCCATCTGAACTCTCACTTCTCTTTCCAGGATTAAAACGCAGATAAAACGCAGAGACACCCACGTACATAGAGTAAGTTCACATTTCCTAGCCACAAACACCCACACAGTCTTCCAGCAGTACATGTTGGATATGCTGAAAAGTTTTACATTCAAAGTTGCAGTAAAGATTTTTATTTTTTATTTTTTGTGCTAGGCTGCAGCGACCAGGGTTCCTTCCACAGGTGGTGCACTTTAGTTGTGTTACTGTCACATGTGATGATGGGTCATCATGCATGCATGTTTTTGGCCATCATCTACTGTCTCGCCCGACTTTATGAAAAACCCTAAGGGGGCTAATAAGGTCTCGTCATCATAATACTGGAGTCATATGATTGTCACGGCACTGAGGTGACAGTGGGCGTTTTCACTTCCATTTACATCACATGGTAACCAAATGAAACCACCAACTGAGGCAGGAGTGGGTGACACCGTCATGGCTGAGATCACTGGACGCCGGACCAGGTGACAAGATCATTCAGAGTGGGAAAATAAAGGCGTTAGAAAGCCTTCATTTACAGTTTAAACCTCAATCCTGCAGTACAGTCACAGTACTACTTGATGAAACTGAACTCAAACTAATATCACTGGAATGTTAGAAAGAGCAGTCTCCTCATTTCACTGTAGCAGCAGGCCTATACTATATTGGCTGCAAAAGTGCTTCAAAATGCAATGAATTCTGTGTAATAATTATGAGTAATACCATCTGATCAAGTAATAAAACAACTGCTAAAGAAAAACTCTTTCCAGCATCATGCTTTATATGCCTTATATAGTTATATATACATATGTTATATTGTGTAGATATTGTTGCCTTTCAATACAAATCCAGTTTGAAGTGCGTCTGGGCTAAATTCATGCTGTACCCTTTAAAATAAGGATAAGAAACTGGTCAAATTTGCTTGGTCTGCAAACCCAAGGCTTCAGATCTGGCCCAAATCAACATGTCACTGTTAATGTCTCAGATACCTCAAATCAAAACTAGTGAGGTTCCTCTACCTACACACGTGTTGAGGAGAACAGCCAAGTAAAAGTCAAACTGGGCCTATCCCTCGGAGGAGTGCACCAAGCGTAAATTGCTTGACATGTGTTGACACCGTCAGATGAGCCGTTGAGACATGTTGGAGCCACGTCAATGTACCCTTCTAATTTCCTACTTTGAAGAAAGATCTTGGCTTCCATTTCCAAATTCAATTATGAGGATGTGAAACATTCTCTACATACTTACACTTAAAGCACTCAACAAGAAAGACTGTTTTTGTGGTGTTATAGAAAGGTGATTCTTTAAAATATTCTAATAATAATCGTTTAATGGTTTTAGTAATTTATTAGGAAACAAACTCAAAATACTGTTTCCAACAGAAGTATTTAGATTGTCTCTATATTATAACATTGCCAACTGAATTCCTTTGTGACAGATCAGCTTATACAGCTCAAAGGCACTAGGTTTTTGTAATTTTTCATTTATTCCTGTGCTACCTGCTGGCTAGCTAACTACAGCGGCCTGCACACTAGAATGCAAGCTATTCAAGCTAATGGTTGTAGCTATCATATTAGCTAGCTCAGCTATGTTATATGGTCATTTGTGTGCGACTGAAGTATAAAGTGTAATTCAAACAGATCAATATAATTTCCAGTCATTTATAAGATAATATTGGACAGTCCAAATACAGCAGCTTCATGTAAGTGATAATTTATTATGAAGCTAGCATCAACGCTAGCTAAAGTTGCTACAATATCTGTCATAGGACATTAGCTAATTAGCATATACCTAGCTTGGATGTATGTCGCTTAAACTTGCTTGTGACAGAATATTTAAAATGAGAAGAAAAAAGCAGTGGTTTCATAAAAACACCTTTTTTTACTTTAAAGAGTTACTGCTCAGACAACATGACAGTTTTAAGATGAGGTAACTTTTATAATGATTCAACTTCTCTCAAGTTCAGTTAAGTAAGGATTAAACTAAGTTGGTTCCACTCCTCCAGCCAATGCAAAGGAGCCGGTATCGGGTTATTTGGTCACGTGACTTTTAGTCAGGAGTCTGACATTTTGCTGATTGGCTGAGACACGCCGCTCTCTGATTGGCTGCAGCCTTTGTTTACAACATAGCACTGGTACCACAGTCTCTGGAGGATTGGAACCCATGGAAATAGAGACAGGAATGGACGTCACGTGACTAGCGGCGTGCCGCACGGCGGCCATTACTAAGGGTGGAGAGAGCGCCTTGAGCCAGTTAAGGCACCTGTTAAACAGAAGTGAAATGAGGGGGAAAAAAGGCAGCCAGTGCTTCACCATCAACTGCACCAACTACAAAAACAAATTCTCGAATACGAAAATAAACTGTACAAGAGCCTTAATGTAATTATGTAAAACAAATGTCTATTTTAAAGTCATATTGCAATTTAATATCGATATACTGAGACTATAACTCCACGCCATAAGTTCTTTTCACTAAGCTGCGTTCACATGCATACAAATACGGAAACAAAAATGTTTAAATATATTTATGTATATATACTTGCAGTGTTGTTTAATATGATATGTACATGGTGGTCACAGGCAGTATTTAAATTTTAACAGTGTGGTTGGAGGGGATGGAGGAGGAACTTCTTACCCGGACTGAGGGTCAAAAGTCATAAATTCCGAATGGCTTTATATCTACTTGCAATAAAATGTTAGTAAAAATCATATGTATATGTTGTTGTCATTAAAAGACTAGCAATAATATTACAGTGGAAAAAGCAACAAGGTAAATGAGCACAATGGCAAGGCATACTTCAGATTTATATTTTAATACATAAGGATTGTTTATCCAGGCATGTATGGGTTCGTTAGAGCTTTTAATCAGCTTGAATACAACTTGCAAGGCTTCATTTATAAAAATCCATCGAGAATTATGATGACAGGAAAAAAAAAAATCACAGTAAATGAACAGAATGGCATATTTTCCCCAAATTTCCACACTTTACATAAAACATTTTTTTTGTCTACCCAGACATGTATGGGTTCATTAGAAAGAGCAATTAAAGGGCTTTAAAACAAGCCCACTTTTATTAACATCTGTTAACAAATAGCGGCAATAGAGAGAAAAGCAGCACAGTTTGTCATAATTTCCCCAAATTTCTGCATTTTACATAAAAGTTTTTTCTTCATCTACACATGCATAGGTTCATTGGAAAGAGCTTTCAAGTGGCTTTAAAACAAGCCTACATTTTTTAAAATCCATTAAGAAATAGCGACGCTAGTGCAAAAAAAGCGGTCAGTTTATTATTGATAATCTGCACATTTCCACCCTTAGTAATGGCACCTTCCTGTCCTGAGCGACACTAATAGATTGAGGCGCGCACGTCCATTCCATTCTCTATTTCCATGGTGGAACCAACTTACATTTTTGGCGGTTACGCCACAGCCAATCATGGAGCGTGGCGTGATAGCCAACAGCGGCCGACGTATCAGATGGACCAATCACAGCCATGTTTTCAAAAACACGCTACCTGTTGTGTGTTGGGGGTTTGGCTGGCTGTTTTTGTGTTGTTTTCTTTTCTTTGCTCTCCAGGTGGTATGCAAACTGGTTTTTGTCTGTGGAGAAGGTGCTGGCAGAAGAGTCCTTCACCCTCATCAGCATTATTAGCTGCACCTGTGGAGGATGTTCACGTGCAGGCCTACTGACTCGCAGCACCTGTGGATGATGCTCACGTGTAAACTTAAAGACTTTCAGCTGAAGCAGATAATGAGATGGCGTTCTGCATTTAAGCCATGAGTGGTTCGAGCAGAATTGCCGGGAACTCGACCTTGTGACGTTCGTTTGTGAGACGCTGAGGACCGCGCCAGGGTTTGACACATTGTGCCTGTGAAGGAGGACGGGTGAGGGACACATGCTGTCAGCACACATCAGAGGTGATTATTGTCTGAATGATCGTTAATAGTAATTTGGCATTTTGTTACGCAGTATGTTTGAACATTGATGAGAATTGTGCAGTTTGCTTCTCACTGCCATGGCGTACGGACTGATGATCCTCCACCTGTTGTGAGAAGCTGCTCATTTACATAAAGCTTAAATTCAGACTTGAATGTGTTGCTGATAGTGTGTGCCTCTGAAGGATATTTGCTGTAGCTCTGTTGACTTACCTCACCTTTTCCATCCTTCACAGAGTCAGTTTGTCGTGTCCACCTGGGGGGGTGTTTGGCGGTGAATCTGAGTCCAGAAGCGCCGGGCTTCGATCCCTTTGGGCGCTGGAGAGCGCGCCGTCCTTCACTCCGCCAGACAAACCAAATATTTATGTTGTACACCAAGTATTGCACAAGAGGGGAAATAAAATTGTTTTGTTTTTGGAACCGCTTTCTGGTTATTTAGCGCTGGGTTCGGTCATACATTGGTCCGCTCCTCAACCCGCGTCAGCACATAACAGTACCAGTCTCTTTGTATAAGAGACTGTGGTACCAGTGCTAAGATTAAACAATGAGAAGCTGTGCATCATATGGTTTGAATGCATGACGTGGAGTCTAAAACACCATGACGTGAAGCGAAGTGGTGTTACTCTGCGAAGTGCTTCAAGTTGTTTAATATGCTGATACCATGGTCCCACACAGTGAGCTAACACACAAATATTTATTTAAGTTAACTTTTTTGTGTTCTCTTCTTCTTTCCCGTCTTCAGTCTTGTCCAGTTCGTCCGATGTTAAATCTTTATGCCGTTGCTTTTGCTGTTCTTCTTGTTTTCTCTCCTCCTCTTCCCATTCCTCAAACGTTTTATTTTGGCCAAAAATATTAAAATTCACTTGGAAATCCATGTTTTATTGCATTTCTGTCACTCACCTGTCAACACAGCTGATCTGTTCCAACTGATTTGCGCGTTGCTATGGTGATGACCATAGCAGAGTGAGATTACAGTGACTTAACTCGCCAAACTATGTGTGCGTATACACGAAAATAACATAAATAATAATAAATAATAAAAAACGCCAGTTAGACATGGAATTTTCACTGACCATGGTATAATTTAACATTTGTATGCAGCCCGGACACTTAATGTTAAGACAGTGTATATTAATTTTTTAGATGTCCATGTGCAACTCTTTGTGTAAGCCAGCACTCACAAAATTTTATTACAAAAACCTTTATCACTTTCAATAATTAAAACAACAAATACAAAAAAAATCTAATGAATAAGTCAATGAAAAAAGTAGTTCTTGTCATTAAACCTATGTTGTTAATGACGTATATGCAGAGTAAAAAAATAAATAAAAGAATGTTGGAAAATAGCCTATAATCCAGCACCTAGTTGAGTGAAAAGAGACACAGAGATCCTTTACATGCAGAAACACATTTTTTCAGACCAACCTTCTACATGCAAACACATATACAAGAACAAGTGCTATTCCCCGGACGCCTTAGGGTCTACCTCTAGGGAGGGTTAACGGACAGACTCACTCACTCTGATACTCTGCTCTCCCCTTCAACTCACCCTCCACTTTTCGAGCCGCTTTTTCCCCACTCCACTAGTGTTTTCCACCCCAGTGGAAACAGGGTGGGCAGCATCTATAGCATGTGCAGGAAAAATGGGTCAGACAACGTACAGGCAGGGGGCTTGTATCTCAACCTATGTGTAGAGGTGCCTGGGGTGATGATCCCAGGGTGGTGTCACCTAAAATCCCCCCACCCCCAACAAAGTCACACTTCTCCCCCTAATTAAATCTTTTTTAAAAATCAGCTCCACTATATTCCTGTTTACATTTTGTCATGCTTTTAAGGAACAAAACATACAAGTAGGCAAGAAAACAGAAATAGATCAGTCTGCGCAAAGTAAACAAAACTCCAATTTTGTCTCAGAAACAAGCTCCTTTATTTTGCAAAACAATTTAAAATCTGCCTTATACGTGGCTGTGCATGTGGGTGTCTTTGTTGTGTGTGTGTGGAAGCGTTTTTTTTTCTGTGTGAATGATGTTGATGCGTAGGAGACAGTTACGTGTTCTGGCTCACCACCATGGCTGTTGATGGCTTGAGTTGTCATGACGATTTTTAGTAGGCCTTCACCATGGTGACCGTGACTGGACAACACACATTTAGACCTGTAAAATGGAACCTGTTTTTAATAAGTGAATGACACATTTCTGTCGCTTTTCTTCAGCAACGTTGTCCCACTACCTTGCTGTCAACATATAATTATGTTTTCACATGGGTGTTTGGATATGAGGTGTTGCATGGTGTTACATGTATCATTCCTGTACACAATATAAATACCAGACATACCAATCAGTGCTGGTTGTCCATAATGTCCAGAAGTTTGTCCAGTGCTCTCTTCTCTGCCACTGTTGTCCAACCTGGAAATGTTCTTCTTGGATGCACTGCCCCCCCCCCCCCCCCCCCCCCCCCCCCGCACACTACGGTGTAAAAGAGGACACTGGCTACTACGGACTGGTACAACATCCACAGGAGTTTTCTGTAAGTGTTAAACAACCTCAACATGCTCCATCCCTTCCCTTTTACAGGTGGTTGGTGTGGGTTGTCCTGTCCAATTTGCTGTCCAGCCACAGCCTGAGGAACTTCTAGGAATCACCACCTCCACCTCATCTCCCTGGATCAGAACTGGCTGCAGACTTGATCTGGACTTCCCAAAGTCATTGACCAGCTCCTTTGTCTTTGAGGTGTTGAGCTGTATGGTTTGTGTGGCACCAGACAGCAAAGTCCTTCACTAGGCTCTTGTACTCCTCCTCTCTGTCATCCCTGATGCATCCAACAACAATGGCTGTGTCATCTACGAACTACTGGATGTGACACAGCTCAAAGTTGTAGCAGAAGTCAGAGGTGTACAGGGTAAAGAGAAGAGGTGCCAGCACCGTGCCCTGGGGTGCTCCGGTGCTGCTGATCACAGTGTCAGACGTGGCGTCCCTTAGCCAGATTAGTAAGATTTATTCAGATTAAAAACAACAACAATATACACTTAAGCATATAAAGTAGAAAACCAACAGTTTTTAGACAGAGAAGAAATAAAATTCTGTTGATGATTACCTCAGAAACATCCATCAAACGTATCTTGCTATTGGGTACCTGCCAATTTTTTAAGACCCCTTTACGCGCACGTGTGTGTGTGTGTGTGTGTGTGTGTGTGTGTGGTGTGTGTGTGTGTGTGTGTGTGGTGTGTGTGTGTGTGTGTGTGTGTGTGTGTGTGTGTGTGTGTGTGTGTGTGTGTGTGTGTGTGTGTGTATATTCAGGTTACAACTTATACAACCCCTGGCAATAATTATGGAATCACCGGCCTCGGAGGATGTTCATTCAGTTGTTTAATTTTGTAGAAAAAAAGCAGATCACAGACATGACACAAAACTAAAGTCATTTCAAATGGCAACTTTCTGGCTTTAAGAAACACTATAAGGAATCAGGAAAAAAAATTGTGGCAGTCAGTAACGGTTACTTTTTTAGACCAAGCAGAGGGAAAGAAATATGGACTCACTCAATTCTGAGGAATAAATTATGTAATCACCCTGTAAATTTTCATCCCCAAAACTAACACCTGCATTAAATCAGATCTGCTCGTTAGTCTGCATCTAAAAAGGAGTGATCACACCTTGGAGAGCTGTTGCACCTGTTGGGAAAGTGTAGGAACACGGACCCACAACAGGGGGCGCAAATGAACGGACAATGGAGTAAGTCAAAATAACAACGCTTTACTGTTGTGAATGTGCACAACGACTACAACCAATCACAGCAATGGACAACAGTCAATTCACAAAAGTGTCGTGTGGGCAGGCTCGAAGATAGGAGACGCCTCTCCAAGGTAAGACCGGAACCACACGGCTTCCTCCGCCACAGGACCCCGGGAATACTGGAGCCGCCAAGTCCCGAACTCCCAGGTGGCCACTGCCTCCGCGTGTCGGACCTGGTACTGCTGGCGAGGAGCAAAGAACAGTTAGATGGGGGCGCGTATGCACCCAGGACTCCGAACAGCAGGAAAGGTACCTCCACCTCTCGTTGGAACAGTAATCCAAAAAACTAGCTCAATCCAAAAGATGCACTCTATTTGCTTTGATACGTTACCTCTCTGGTAGAAACGATATCTCGGCAAATGAGGTGGAGATGCCGTCCTGCTGATATACCTCCGTAGTGATTGGGATCAGCTGTCTCCGGTGATGGGTGACAGCTGTCATCCTGGCTGCTCCTGTAAGGCGGCAGCGCCCTCCGGTGCCTGGAGCCCGCACTCCAGGCAGGGCGCCCTCTAGTGGTGGTGGGCCAGCAGTACCTCCTCTTCAGCGGCCCACACAACAGCACCAAGTGGACTGACATGAATCATGGCTCCAACACGAGAGATGTCAATTGAAACAAAGGAGAGGATTATCAAACTCTTAAAAGAGGGTAAATCATCACGCAATGTTGCAAAAGATGTTGGTTGTTCACAGTCAGCTATGTCTAAACTCTGGACCAAATACAAACAACATGGGAAGGTTGTTAAAGGCAAACATACTGGTAGACCAAGGAAGACATCAAAGCATCAAGACAGAAAACTTAAAGCAATATATCTCAAAAATCGAAAATGCACAACAAAACAAATGAGGAACGAATGGGATGAAACTGGAGTCAACGTCTGTGACCGAACTGTAAGAAACCACCTAAAGGAAATGGGATTTACATACAGAAAAGCTAAACGAAAGCCATCATTAACACCTAAACAGAAAAAAAACAAGGTTACAATGGGCTAAGGAAAAGCAATCATGGACTGTGGATGACTGGATGAAAGTCATATTCAGTGATGAATCTCGAATCTGCATTGGGCAAGGTGATGATGCTGGAACTTTTGTTTGGTGCCGTTCCAATGAGATTTATAAAGATGATTGCCTGAAGAGAACATGTAAATTTCCACAGTCATTGATGATATGGGGCTGCATGTCAGGTAAAGGCACTGGGGAGATGGCTGTCATTACATCATCAATAAATGCACAAGTTTACATTGATATTTTGGACACTTTTCTTATCCCATCAATTGAAAGGATGTTTGGGGATGATGAAATCATTTTTCAAGATGATAATGCATCTTGCCATAGAGCAAAAACTGTGAAAATATTCCTTGCAAAAAGACACATAGGGTCAATGTCATGGCCTGCAAATAGTCCAGATCTTAATCCAATTGAAAATCTTTGGTGGAAGTTGAAGAAAATGGTCTATGACAAGGCTCCAACCTGCAAAGCTGATCTGGCAACAGCAATCAGAGAAAGTTGGAGCCAGATTGATGAAGAGTACTGTTTGTCACTCATTAAGTCCATGCCTCAGGGACTGCAAGCTGTTATAAAAGCCAGAGGTGGTGCAACAAAATACTAGGGGGGGCAGATCTTTTAAAGCGGTGGCGCCTAGCCTCTGGAATGAGCTTACCTGTGCCCTTCATTCTCTGGATTGTATAGATACTTTTAGAAGGCAACTAAAGACGCATTTCTTTAAGTTAGCTTTTTAGCCTAATATTGTATTTTATTGTTTTTGCATGTTATTTTTAGATTATTTTTGTATGCCATGTGCAGCGCTTTGTGACCCTGGTCTGTGAAAGGCGCTTTATAAATAAAGCTTACTTACATACTTACTAGTGATGTGTTGGAGCGTTCTTTTGTTTTTCATGATTCCATAATTTTTTCCTCAGAATTGAGTGATTCTATATTTTTTCCCCTCTGCTTGGTCTAAAAAAGTAACCGTTACTGACTGCCACAATTTTTTTTCCTGATTTCTTATAGTGTTTCTTAAAGCCAGAAAGTTGCCATTTGAAATGACTTTAGTTTTGTGTCATGTCTGTGATCTGCTTTTTTTCTACAAAATTAAACAACTGAATGAACATCCTCCGAGGCCGGTGATTCCATAATTTTTGCCAGGGGTTGTAATTTTCATTTCTTCTGCAGTAATGTGCAAAAGTGAGAAGAAACATGCAAGATGTAAATTCATTCATTCATTCATTCATCCATTGCCTACCGTTTATCCATGTCCAGGTCACAGTGACAGCAGACCAAGCTCCTCATCCCACACCTGCCTATCCTGGACGTGCCTGGAAGACCTCCTGAGGGAGACAACCAGGGGGCATCCTTATCGCATGCCCAAACTGCCTCAGCCGGCATCTTTCGATGGAAAGAAGCAGCTGCTCTACTCTGTGTCCCTCTCAGACAGTTGAGCTTCTCACCCTGTCCAGGAATGTAAGCCGAGATATCAGACGAATGAATCTCATCCGCAACCTTATTATTTTGGTCATTACCCAAAGTTTCGCCTTCTGGCTCACCTACTTCTTCATCACGTCAGTCTGATACAGCATGAAGATGTGCATCTATAGGAGCCCTTTCAATGAGTATATGGCTCGGAGCAGTCATTTAATTTTTTAATTTAACCTATTTAACCAGGTTAGTCCCATTGAAATCAAGATCTCTTTTGCAAGGGACACCTGGGCAATTAAAAACTTTTCAATTCACCTAATCTGCATGTCTTTAAATGTGGAAGGAAACTGGAGCACCCGGAGGAAACCTACGCAAACACGAGGAGAACATGCAAACTCCACACAGAAAGGCCACAGGTGGGAATCGATCCCATGACCTTTTTGCTGTGAGACAAAAGTGCTAACCACTAATCCACCGTGCTGTCCCCTCAGCACTCATCACTCCAGCTACTATTAAACTAGATGTAGGTCTGCCATAATGTGCTCAGAACCATAAACTCAAGCCCCAGTATGTGCAAAAGTGTGTTTTTATCATCTCTGGTGAGTATGAAATAGCTAGATTAAAAAAAACTTCAAACTAACCAGAACACAACAGTCTAGGATTACACACACATACAAAACCCTGTTCCACAGTGTGATGGCAGGAATAAAGTAAATGTTCTACTGTAAATTAAGACACAGATCTACTAACCACTTCAGCTGTGGCCAAAAGCATCCGTGGCACAGAGCGCAACAAGCTGCCACATCGCTTCTCCCACATACATGGGATGTACAGACGTCAGCCAATCACACACAACAAAGCTCTGACATCATGGCTGACAGGACAGCTAAGCAGGAACAGCTGTCTACTATTTACAGGCCACACCACAGGAGAGTGACGCAACAGCGTATGTGTGCGTTTGTTGGTGTTCATATATCGTATAAAGTCTAGGTCACTAGTGCGTCTGCAGGACATGACAGCAGTGGTGTGGTCAGTGTGGGAGAGATGAGTCACAAGGTCAAAGTGAAGTTACATTCCAGTGCAAGAAAGAAAGAAAGAAAGAAAGACAGTGTAAAGTCAGAGAGGGGAATGAAGTTGTAGAAATCCAGGTAACATCCTCAACAAAATACAGGAGGCTTAAGTCTTTATAAACTGTGTGATATGTGAGTCCAACTGCACGGTTGTGTGTTTCCGTGCTTTGGGCTACGTGCTCACATATTCAATGGTCTGCTCCGCTGGGGAAACAAGGGAATCCTGCCCAGACATTCCATGGCACAGATTCCCAAAGAGTTTCCACTACAAGGAAGACACACGCATACACATCCTGTCTCATAAGATTAATTTCTGTTGAAAGTATGATGGGAAATGAAGCTTTTTACCAAAGACTGTTAATGAGTTGTCTGTACAGTACTGCAGTAAAGAGTGGTAGGTGAGCGCTCAATCACAAATATCTGCACCCAGCATGCAAATCTGTACCTGGAGAATGCTCCAACTGGGGCTTCCCATCATGCAAAGTCAAGTTGATGTAGTGGAAAATATATGTACGCTAAAACACACTCCTGATAGATGCCTATCTATGCAAGAGGCTATATACGTATCAAGAATGCACTGGAGTGGTGCTTCACTGCATAGCATCCATACCACAAAACTGTCTTGGTTCCTTCCTGGGTGGCAACAAACCAGGCAGGCAACTGGTCTGTCCCTACCTTTTGAATATAACCATCTAAAGTGCCCTCCAAAAGTATTGGGCCCCTTGGTATTTCACCTATTTTAATTTGTTTATGCCATTTCAAATACAAAACCTAAATCAGGTTTCTCAGTATAAAAATTTCTAAAACTATCTTAAAATCAAACCCAAAGCAAATCTCTACAACTTGATATGTATTAAATAAAAATATAAGTAATGGTCTCCTTTGGTATAATACCTAAGTAATCAGTTTTATTGCCAGTTTTCTTCAGACAAGTCAGGGGATGGATACATGAACATTTCCAAGTCACTCAATATATCTTGGACTTTATTTACATCAATTATGAAGAAATATAAACAGTATGGCACTCTATGATAAATCTGCATGGACTACACAATTCTTAAAATGTGATTGACTGTACAAGAAGAAGAGCGAGGAAAGCCACCAAGACACCCAGACAACCCAAAAGAAGTTATAGGCTATAGGCTGAAGGGCTTTCTAAAAAAGAAAACCTGAAAGTTCACCTATAATTTACCAGAAGGTACATCTGAGATGCAGGCCTAGATTTGTTGTTTTGGTGAAAGAACATCCTCTAGACAATACATATTTCACTCATGGTGGCAGCAATGTGAGACTGAATTCAATCATGTTAACGGAAACATAACTTAACTAAAGTAACTAAACCTACAAACTACAAAATCACAATAAATCAATAACACTAACAACACTGTTAAACTAATATGAACCACAATAACAACATTTAAAACCCCAAAACCCCAAACTCTCCTGATGCATTGCAGCACAACATCCATTGCTTATTGGTTAGATAAAATTGCTAATTTCTCCATAAAACATTAGTCCTATCAACTTTCCATTTTCACGGTGTTCATCCTTGGCCCAAAATACACAAGCATGCGAAATGGCAAATGTCAGCTCTCCCCAGTTTTTGCGCGATCAAAGCCATATACATGCATGCAGGCATGCACGCACACAGAGGTCACTTGGCTATTATAATATGGATTAAAACCTAAGCAATCACATTTACATTAGTATTCACACCCTCTCAAGACTTTTTTGATGCACCTTTGGCAGCAATTACAGCCTGAAGTCTTCTTAAATATGATGCCACAAGCTTGCCACACCTACAGTTGTATGCAAAAAGTTTGGGCACCCCTGATAATTTTCATCATTTTCCTTTATAAATCATTGGTTGTCTGGATCAGAAATGTCAGTTAAATATATCATATAGCAGACAAACACACTGATACTTGAGAAGTGAAATGAAGGTTCTATTATGTACAGAAAGTGTGCAATAATTCTTTAAACAAAATTGAGCAGATGCATAAATTTTTGCACCCTTGTCATTATATTGATTTGAATACATTTAGCACTAATTATTGGAACACAAAATTGGTTTGGTAAGCTCACTTACCCTTGACCTCCTTACACAGGTAAATCCAATCATGAGAAAGAGTATTTAAGGTGGCCATTTACAAATGTTTCCCCTCTTTGCATCTCTTCTAATGAGTGGCAACATGGGAGACTCTGAACAACTCTCAGATGACCTGAAAACAAAGATTGTTCAACATCATGGTTTGGGGGAAGGATACAAAAAGCTATCTCAGACATTTCAGCTGTCAGTTTCCACTGTGAGGAACATAGTGAGGAAATGGAAGACCACAGGCACAGAACTAGTTAAGGCCCAAAGTGGCATGCCAAGAAATATCTCAGATAAGCTGAAGCGAAGGATGGTGAGAACATAGTCAACCCACAGGCCTGCTACCAAAGACCGACAACATGATCTTGCTGCAGATAGTGTCTCTGTGTATCGTTCAACTATACAGCGCACTTTGCACAAAGAAATGCTGTAATGCAGAGGAAGCCTTTTCTGCGTACACACCAGAGTCACTTGAGGTCTGCTAAAGCACACTTGGACAAGCCAGCTTCATTTTTGGAATAAGGTGCTGTGGACTGATGAAACTAAAATTGAGTTATTTGGACATAACAAGGGGCGGTATGCATGGCTTAAAAAGAACACAGCATTCCAAGAAAAACACTTGCTACCTACAGTAACATTTGGATGTGGTTCCATCATGCTGTGTGGCTGTGTGACCAGTGCAGGTACTGGGAATCTTGTTAAAGTTGAGGGTCACATGGATTCCAGTCAATATCAGCAGATTCTTGATAACAATGTTCATGAATCAGTGACAAAATTGAAGTTGTGCCGGGGCTGGATCTTTCAGCAAGACAATGACCCTAAACACTGCTCAAAATCTACTAAGGCATTCATGCAGAGGAACAAGTACAATGTTCTGGAATGGCCATCTCAGTCCCCAGACCTGAATATTATTGAAAATCTGTGGTGTGCTTTTAAGCAGGCTGTCCATGCTCGGACACCAACAAACCTGAGATGTTTTGTAAAGAAAAATGGTCCAAAATACCTTCAACCAGAATCCAGACTGATCACTGGAAGCTATAGGAAGCATTTAGAGGTTGATATTTCTGCAAAAGGAGGATCTACTAAATATTGATGTATTTTTTTCTGTTGGGGTGCCCAAATTTATGCACCTGCCTAAGAATTATTGCACACTTTCTGTAAATCCTATAAAATTAATTTCACTTTGTTTGTCTGCTATATGATATATATAACTGAAATTTCTGATCCAGACAACCAATGATTTATAATGGAAAATCATGAAAATTATCAGGGGTGCCAAACCTTTATATACAGCTGTATCTTTGGGCACTTTTGCCCATTCCTCTTTGCAGCACTTCTCAAACTCCATCAGGTTGGATGGGGAGCGTCGGTGCACAGCCATTTTCAGATCTCTCCAGAGATGTTCAATTGGATTCAGGTCTGGGCTCTGACTAGGTCACTCAAGGACATTCACAGAGTTATTCTGAAGCCACTCCTTTGATATCTTGGCTGTGTGCTTATGGTCATTGTCTTGTTGAAAGATGAACCATCACCCCAGTTTGAAATCAAGAGTGCTCTGGAGCAGATTTTCATCCAGGATGTCTCTGTACATTGCTGCATTCAGCTTTCCCTCCATCCTGACTAGTCTCTCAGTTCCTGCCACTGAAAAACATCCTCACAGTTTGATGCTGCCACCACCATGCTTCACTGTAGGGATGGTGCCTGGTTTCCTCCAAATATGATGCCTGTCGTTCACGCCAAAGAGTTCAATCTTTGTGTCTTCAGACCAAAGGAAACAGGATTCACCTGAGCTCAATTGTAATTTTCATGGTAAAGACTGTGAATACTTGTGCAAAAATCTTTAAAAAAAAAAAGTTTTTCATGTTATCATTATGGGGTATTGTGTATAGAATTTTGAGGAAAAAATGAATTTCACTCATTTTGGATTAACGCTGTAACACAAATAAATGTGGAAAAAGTGAAGCGCTGTGAATACTTTCCAGACGTACCGTACCATACTGTCTATTTACATCAATTATGAAGAAATACAAAGTCTAACTCTTGCATTTCAGTGACTTGGAAATGTTCATGTATCCATCCCCTGACTTGTCTGAAGAAAACTGGCAATAAAACTGACTATTTACAGGTATTATACCAAAGGGGCCCATGACTTATGCAACCCATCATCTTGGCTTTCATATTTTTAATTAATTTATGTCAAGTTATAGAGGTTCGCTTTGAGTTTGAGTTTCAGGAAGGTAATTTTAGAAATTTTTATATTAAGTAGCTTGATTAATTTTTTTGTATTTGAAGTGGCATAAACAAATTAAAATGTGTGAAATACCAAGGGGTCCAATACGTTTGGCGGGCACTGTATTTGCTGCATTCAGATGCATCCAGGAGCATTCTTTTGACCACTGTGGTCTTAAACACTCAGGCGCATATGTGCTGGATTATGCACAGAGTCCAAAATGGCGAAAATATTGATGGTGAAGCTCGCTCACAGTGCAAGTGATACATCGGAGTCTTCATAAGTAACTGCTCATTTGATACAAAGCCATTCCAGCACCCAAGGATCTCTTCATCTCGTGCTTGATGACCCTAAGATAGATGTCCTGCCAATTTGGTACATTTTTGAGCAGAAATGGCCTATTTCACTGGCAACCACACCCGCTCCTAATCCACCATCAATCCAGCATCCACCAGCAATTAGTAGACATGTATATGGGATACTACACAAGCAAAACAAAGTTGCTTTTTAAACTCATCAGCTGCATCAAAGTTCAATAGATTACAATGGAATTTAGTTAATGAGTTACAAGATGATGGCATTTGTTGTTTTTTTTAGTTTTCACGTTAAGTCAATGGGGATAGATCTATCTATTTACTCACTGCACTGTAGAAGCCACATGTCTCGACTTTTACAAAGATCTAATTTCTGATCCATGAACCACTATGCATATTTTGCTACAACACAATCTTTGTCAGTAAAACGGTGTATTTGTTTTGACTATATCCGGAAAGATGCATTGTGAAGATGTGCTACACACATGGAGTGTTACCCCCTCCCCCCCAAAAAAAGGTAAAATAAAATCAAAATAGCTGTGACAATGACTTGATGAGTGAATGTAGAAAAACCGTGTGTGTGTGTGTGTGTGTGTGTGTGTGTGTGTGTGTGTGTGTGTGTGTGTGTGGAGAGGGGAGTCTGGTTTACATAAAATAGGAGTAAGATTTTCCCTCTCTCTCTCTGGTGGCACCACAATTCAGCATTTCCTGTTCTCCATCCAACTGTCAGAGCCAACACCCCCTCACCACCCATTCATCCATTCATTCATCTAGTCATCCATCCACTGATCCACTACGGTCCCCACTGAGTGGGGCATTTCCACAGCCTTGGCCAGAAGAGCTTTCAAGGCGTCATTAATGTACTAGACACACAGAATCACAAAATTGCAGTTCCAAAACATTTCCAGATACACAGTGACTTAAAGTGCTAAGAGGTATATAAGTCTTAAGCACAGTTTTTATGAGAAAAGAAATATGCACAAAAGAAACACTGTGTCTGTGGAAAAGAAATTTTGCCTTGACATCCCTGTATGCTGCCTGCATACAAACAGACGTGACCCGCTCCTGTGGCTGTGAAAGCACTGTGGTTGTCTCACACAGTATGTTTCGATTCCTGTCTACTTTGAATACAAAGACTTTTTCTCTGCTTTTCTGCGTGCATGCATGTGTGTATCTCCACAGTTATCGTTTCTATCCATTAAAGCTGATATGTAGCCAATTAAACTAGCTATAATGCAAGAGATGCTTTTTAAAAAAAACACATATAGAGCCCGTGCTTTATATAATGTCTTCTTTGATGTGCACTGGGTGTGAATTTTGAATGAAATGACCATTAACAATGGCCAGTCATAAAAGAGGGTTTCTCTCATGTCCCTAAAAGCAGGTGCCACCAGTGCCACCACAATGACCAATGCAGTAAAAGTAAACTGAAAAAAGTAAACTAGAAGAGCACTCAGAGACCACATCTGTCTACTGAGGCTTAACAATCTAAAAATTGTGCATTGCGATTGAATAAACAATATTATCTCTTCTGACAACCAATAAAGGTGAAACCTGTACCAACCCAGTCTCACGGCAGTTCATGGTGGTATTACGAAAAGTGCATTAATCAATGGGTTTGTGACGGGGGCATGACAGTGGGGCGCTTTTCGTGACAGGGGCACAATTTTATTGTGTGACGGGGTACGAAATGTGGGTTAACGGGGGGTATGGGGCGGGTTTATGGTTAAGTTTAGGGGAGGCAACACACTTACGCTGTGGTTATGGTTAGAGTTAAGAGAAGGGGGAGGATTATAAATAGCAAAATGAAAAAAAAGCATGCCATGAAAGTAAACAGTGAATATTTCTGCTAAGACAGTTGCTGGGTTAAAGAAGAGTGTATCTTCATTTCTTTTATCCATATGAGGTGTGATTGAAAGGTTTTGAGCCTGACGCAGAAAATTTAGTTCATGGTTCTCCACATTTTAAATTCCGAGAAACCAACCTTTCTCTTGAGAATGTGTGAAGTTTTGACTCACTGTGTGCAATGTTGCAGACAATATTTCAGTAAAGTGAGTAGGGATGTGTCAGATTGGTAAAACAGACAAAAATGGTGTATGTACTGAATCAGAATTCAGTTTCTGACAAAAAAGGGAATGTCTCCGAAGGAGCTCCATGAGGACCTAGTAATGACATTAGGGCAGGATGCCCTGTCTTATGCTACAGTTAAATGCTGTTTCAGCTGAATTCAGGAGGTGCAGAACAACCACTGAAGATGGAGCAAGATCAGGAAAACCCAGGACTACCACCTTGACTGATATGATCTGGAAGATCTATGATATGGTCCTGGCTGACAGAAGAGTAAGTGAATGTCACACGGCCAGTACTGTAGGCATTTTCCAGGAGAGAGTTCATTCAGTTCTGGTGGAAGAACTGGGACTGATGAAACATTCAGCATGATGGATCCTTAGACTTCTCACAACTGATCAGAAATACACAATGTTCCAGATGTCCAGGGAGAATCTTCAGCTTTTTTTCAGGCAGATCCGGATAACTTCATGCAACAATTCTTGACCATGAACGAGACCTGGGCCCATCACTTTGAACCAAAGTCCAAACAACAGTCAAAGCAATAGAAGCATGTGGGTTGTCCCATGCGGAAGAAAGTCAAACATGTCTCATTTGCTGAAAAAGTCATGGCCTCTGTCTTCTGTGATACTGATGGCATTGTAATGGTGGACCATCTCCAGAAGCGACAGATATCAGTGGGGGCTATTATGCTTCCTTTTTGTGACAACTGTGGGAGAAAATAAAGCAGAAGCAATGTGGAATGCTCTGACGAGGTGTTTCTGTTTCATCAGGTCAATGGTCACCGGAATGGCTGCCATTCATAAATGTGGCTTCAAACTTGTTCCACACCCACCTTATTCCTCTGATTTGGTTCCATCGGACTTCTATCTATTTCCAAACATGAAAAGGCATCTTGCTCATTATAAAACTGATAATGATGTAATATATTCAGTGGATGATTTCCTTGAGCTCCAGGATAAAACCTTCTGTGAGAATGGTATTAAGGCACTGCAGCAACGCTGGAAAAAGTGTGTAGACTTACATGGGGATTATATTGGAAAATAAAGCATTACATTAATTCAGTTGTGGTTTCTTCTTGGTCGGGCTCAAAAGGTTTCAATCACCCCTTGTATTTTATCATTGTGCAAAAGAGTTTGCTTTAGTTTCATCTCTAACATTCTTTCCATATGGCATCAAGGAGATCTACACTTGGTGGGTGGTGTTTACATAGACATGATCCCGAAGAGATCTGTCGTCAGCAGTGAGATACACCATATGTTATCTGAATGCAAACCATTCCACCATTTGGTATTTGTAGCAAATTTACATGAAAGTCCACACACATTTGCATACAGGCTATATATATAGAAGGGGAAAAAAAATTCCGTCTCCATTTGTTGGTGTCAAAAATATATGTGTTGCCCATTGTTATTCAGAGATATTGCTGTTCTACGTAGTAGCATGTTCATGGCTCTTTCTTGCAATAACCATCTTCATTAATATCAGCAAAGCTACATTTCTCTGTAGCACTTCTGGATTCTCATCCATGAGTTCCTGGATTCAGCCATCAGAGGTGTATCCATATGGAGTAAAAATGTTGAACTTGCAGAGGCATTCCTTTATCTTGGCAGTGACATTTGTGTCTCTGAGTCCTCAACCTTTGAGACTGAGACATCTGAAAAGAGCCTATAGCGTCATGAGGTCAGTGGATCAAGGTGTTTGGTGATGTCAATATCTTTGTGGAAGAATGAAGGTCCAAGTATTTAGGGTCCTGATGCTGACTGTCTTCCTGTATGTTTGAGAATGTTGGACACTAACCAGTGACATCATGTGACAACTAGAGGGGTTTGGTACGAGGTCTCTTCAAAGGATCCTTGGATACTGCTGGAATGACTTTGTGTCAAAGGGATGGTTACTTAAGGTTTTATCAGGGGCCTCAGCTGAAGATCCTAGTGACTGAAAAAAAAAGACCAAAGGAAAGCCTGTTTCACATGGCTTCAGCAGACAGATGATTACTTTGGAGAGATGGGCATGGACTGGTTGTATGCCTAGGTGGTTGCCATCCATGGACCTGCAGAACCCAAGACAGTTCCAGAGTGCCGTGGATATGGCAATGCACATCACTAGTGCACAGACGCAAGCCGAACATGATTATCATGGAATATATAAAAGTCACAGGGTTCATCAAGATTTCACCAGGAGCTTTTGAGAAATTGATGAAAATGTCCAAAAAAAAAAAAAAAAATGCTGCTTCGTAATGTAAAAGCAAGGTGTAAAAGATCCAGAATCCACACACATTTCACATTTAACTCTAAGAAACACACATTTGGGCTAAGGTTCAAACAACAAAAAGATGAATTTCTGCCTTTTTCAGACAGAAGACCTGCAGTGTTGCTTTCAGTGACGCCATAGCAGTCTCCTCGTTGAAGAATATGTAGGTTAAGTCCAAATTTGTGTGCATAACTTTTCACATTTTACAACTTTTTTTTTCTTCTTTAGTATAACCTGACACAAAATGTTTGGATTCTTCCTTTTGTTTAAGTTTTGTAAATGTCTGCTGTTCATTGCTCAGTGATTTTAAATAATGTCTAATCTCTCTATGTAAAAGATTGTTTTAAAAAATTATTTAGATTGAAACCCAATTAACACCAAAATTTAATCGAAGGCTTCTCTGAAGAAGACTGATCCTTCAACAAAGTTTCGAGGAGATTGCCTGAAAGGTTTTTGCGTAATCTTCCTAAGAGCCAGACAAACAGGTAATGATATAATTGTGATGAGGTAATTATGTAGCAAATGAAACAGCAAAGCTATTGTATATATAGTTAAAAGATAGGAGCGGGTACACACTCATGCACGTGCTGTATGTGTACACACAATGTGCATTTATGGAAGTGCATTTGTGTGTCTTTGTGCATCTGGAAGCAGAGGTTTGGAGCCAAATTTGTCCTCCTCCTCCACCTCCTCCTCCCCTGCTCAAAGTGGAAAGGGAACTGGAACGGTTTTATGTAGCTCTGTTTCCACAGTGGAAGCCTTTTCCTGGATAGAATCTACAGTGGAAGTTCTCCCTCATGTAGTGAAGGAAACAGGAGAGGGAAAGAAGAAAGACAGAGCAAGGGAAGGAGTGAGTGGAGAGTATAAACAAAAGACAAGTGAGAGAGGAGTAACCAGAGAGGAGCAAGGACTGAGAGGAGAATAGATGATGTTCAGAGGTTAGAGCTGAGCAGGTCAGTGTAAGGTCATGAGCTGTCAATGACCCCAGTGTGAGCTGAAAACTGTTTGCTTAAGACTCCTGGTACAGTGCATCTGGAAAGTATTCACAGAGCTTCATTTTTTCCACATCTTGTTATTTTACAGCCTTATTCCAAAATTGAGTAAATTAATTTTTTCCCCCTCAAAATTCTGCTTACAACACCCCATAATGACAACATGAAAAAAGTTGTTTTTTAATTTTTGTAAATTTATTAAAAATAAAAAATAAAACCTAATAAATTACGTGTGCATATGTATTCACACTCTTTGCTCAATACTTTGTTGATGCACCTTTGGCAGCAAGTACAGCTTCAAGTCTTCTTGAATATGATGCCATAAGCTTGGTGCACCTATCTTTGGGCTGTTTTGCCCATTCCTCTTTACAGCACCTCTCAAGCTCCATCACGTTGGATAGGGAGCGTCGGTGCACAGCCATTTTCAGATCTCTCCAGAGACGTTCAATCAGATTCAGGTCTGGGCTCTGGCTGGACCACTCGAGGACATTCACAGAGTCCTGCAGCCACTCAGGCCCGGCGCCAGAAAAAAAATATTAAGGGGGCGATGAGTTTATCACAGGGGGTGGGGTCGCCCCCCCCCCCAAAAAAATGCGCACCGGAGGGGACGTGCCTCTGAATTGGGTGCGCTCCTAGAAAGCTCGTGTATTTAGGCTACACCGTTGTAAGAGACTGACTAAGAGTAAAGAGTGATGACAGTATTTTTTTAATTATTATTTGAACGTATAGACCCTCAGTCAAGTGATCTCCTGCATACCACAAAACCAAACCAACAACTGATCTGAGAAACGACACGAGACAGTAGATTAACCCCACATACAGCCCTCCATCACAAGTGCAAACACAGCGCAATTGGGCATGACAGTCACACAACGGGTCAAAGATAAACCTTTCATGCAGATATACAGTGGTCCCTCGTTTATCACGGGAGTTATGTTCTAAAAATAACCCGCAATAGGTGAAATCCGTAAAGTAGACAGCGCTATTTTTTACAATTATTATAGACGTTTTAAGGCTGTAAAACCCCTCACTGCACACTTTATACACTTTTCTCAAACAGGCATTAACATTTTCTCACTTTTCTCTCGTGTGTAAACACTCTCAAAGTTCAAACCTTAGTAGAAAAATAAGACCAACCTGTTTTCAGGCCCAAACATTTGTTTGAGAAATAAAAATAGAACGTTTTCCTATAAATAATTATGATGGCTTTTAGAACTAACAAATTTAATTTTAAAGATCGACCTACGAGGTTGGACAGATAAGAAATTATTAATAGTGACTGACCAGTATTTCACAGTTCCTCTGATTGCGCCTCTTCGTCGTGGCGCTGCTCCGCTGAAGGCCTCGCTGCAGGTGTCTTTTTCCGAGTGAAGAACACAGTTATGGGTAGTTGTTGGCGCTCTTTTTTCTTCTGGGTGAGAAGATTCTTATAAACAGACACGCAGAACACAATGTGCATACTCTCCCTTCGAGGTGCCGCGACCAGCCTGCTTGATGAAGACGCAGAACACAGTGCGCTGTAAAAAAAAAAAAAAAAAAAGCATGCAAAATTGGACTAAAAAAGTCCGCAAAACTGCGAGGCCGCGAAAGGTGAACCGCGTTATAGCGAGGGACCACTGTATTTACAACAATACATAACTTTTATCTTACCATAAAAGTCCATATCTTAACATAAAATTCTGTGTGGAAACTGGATGCTAGCTTACCTCAGAAGAGTTGAAGCCTTCAGTTGGATGCCACGTTGAATCTTCTGAGAAGGACATCTCGCCACTCTCCGTTGAATTTCCTGGTTAGGTCATTCTCAAATGCCAGCCTTATTAAGCTCCCCTTTCGTTCATGCAGCATGCTGTGTCTGTGATCACTAGGCTTTTTCCACTTGTGCGCAAAATCTTAACACCCTCCCCAAGTGAGTCATGCTGCATGACCTGCCTTTTGCTTGGTGGAGTTGACAAATCCCAGGAACTCCAGCTCTGACACTGCTTGAATAAATCGAGCATGCTTTAATTTGTCCACCTTGCCATAATCGCTGGACTCAGGATCCTTGCCCTCTGCCGCACTGACAAGCGCAACCCTCAACCTATCAAATCGCTTGAACACAGACACATGCCATATCCGTTTGTTTTAAAATTAATTACTTTAGTTAATTAATTTGGTTTATTTGTTAAATACGTGATATTATTGAATAACTAATATTTTGATATATTTTCCAGTATTTCTTTTTCTTTCTTTTTTATTTTTTGATAACTCTCACATCCGAGGGGGCGAGGTTGATGACGTGAGGGAGCATCGCCCCCAAACACCCCCTCGTGGCACCGGGTCCGCAGCCACTCCTTTGATATCTTGGCTGTGTGCTTAGGGTCATTGTCCTGCTGAAAGATGAATGTCGCCCAAGTCTGAGGTCAAAAGCGCTCTGGAGCAGGTTTTCATCCAGGATGTCTCTGTACATTACTGCATCAGAATCAGAATCAAATATATTGCTAAGTAAGTTCTCACATACAGTAGTGTTCAGAATAATAATAGTGCTATATGACTAAAAAGATTAATCCAGGTTTTGAGTATATTTCTTATTGTTACATGGGAAACAAGGTACCAGTAGATTCAGTAGATTCTCACAAATCCAACAAGACCAAGCATTCATGATATGCACACTCAAGGCTATGAAATTGGGCTATTAGTAAAAAAAAAAGTAGAAAAGGGGGTGTTCACAATAATAGTAGCATCTGCTGTTGACGCTACAAATTTGAAACTATTATGTTCAAACTGCTTTTCTGGCAAACCTGTGAATCACTAAATTAGTATTTAGTTGTATAACCACAGTTTTTCATGATTTCTTCACATCTGCGAGGCATTAATTTTGTTGGTTTGGAACCAACATTTTGCTCATTTACTAGTGTGCTTGGGGTCATGGTCTAGTTGAAACACCCATTTCAAGGGCATGTCCTCTTCAGCATAAGGCAACATGACCTCTTCAAGTATTTTGACATATCCAAACTGATCCATGATACCTGGTATGCGATATATAGGCCCAACACCATAGTAGGAGAAACATGCCCATATCATGATGCTTGCACCACCATGCTTCACTGTCTTCACTGTGAACTGTGGCTTGAATTCAGAGTTTGGGGGTCTTCTCACAAACTGTCTGCAGCCCTTGGACCCAAAAAGAATAATTTTACTCTCATCAGTCCACAAAATATTCCTCTGTTTCTCTTTAGTCCAGTTGATGTGTTCTTTGGCAAATTGTAACCTCTTCTGCACATCGTTTATTTAACAGCAGGACTTTGCGGGGGATTCTTGCAAATAAATTAGCTTCACACAGGTGTCTTCTAACTGTCACAGCACTTACAGGTAACTCCAGACTGTCTTTGATCATCCTGGAGCTGATCAATGGTGAGCCTTTGCCATTCTGGTTATTCTTCTGTCCATTTTGATGGTTGTTTTCCATTTTCTTCCACGCGTGTCTGTTGTTGTTTTTTTTTTTTTTCTTTTCCATTTTAAAGCATTGGAGATCATTGTAGATGATTTTTAGTCACATAGGACTACTATTATTCTGAACACTACTGTACAAGGAATTTGATCTGGTGTCATTGGTGCATAAAAAACAATAAAGAAAAGGAAAAAGAAAAAAAGTCCCACTTTATGCCACTCCCACTTTCTGAGTCACCTGACCACTTCTCTCTTTTCGATTTGTATACAAAGTACACTGTGAGGCAAACACTCACCCCTGGGCATCACTCTGTTCCCATTCTACTGGAACAACCCAGGAGCTGCCTGGACCATGATCCTTGATTTATCCTGCAGAGGTTGTTATCTGACTGTCTGACCCTGCTCAGCCTTAGCTGTCTTTAGCCTGCCCCGAACTGGTTAGTCTGACTGTGTTTGCTGTTTACACTGGTGTATGTTTCTCAGACACAGTAGTCTCAACCTGGTTAATTGAATAATTGCAGAGAGTTGCCTGTGTGGCTGGCTATGCACCACACCTGCACATCACCTGTCAAACCCTCACAAGGCTTAACCACTCCCCCCCGCCAATCAGTTCAGTTTTTTTAATTGAGTCAACAAAGCAAACAAGAAGGTGCACTCAGAGAACGAAACAAGAGAACATTACATGTTCAACTGCAATTCATGCAAATTTTCTTTGTGAGCCACAGCCCCCTCCGTGAACCCTACCTGGATGAAACAGGTTCAGAAAATAAATGAATACGTAATCCTTTGTGATTCAGTGGCTTCATAATATCTGGTTTTGTGAAGCTTTGACATTTGATTGGTTCAGTCTAAAACTTTATTCTTGACCCTTCCAGTATGTTTAATCCCTACAGGCTCCAAACTACTTCAGTTAAACATTTATAATCTTGAAAAAAATCTAACCACTTTGCCCCTCACTAACCCTCAATCATTTCACCAAGGGTGGTCAAATCAAAACTCTGACTTCTTTTGTTCACAGACAGACAGACACACAGGACCGACATCAACAACAGCATTACACCCGCATGCATGAATGAATAAACAGGCACAGGCCAAAATATAACCTTTGCAGAAGTAAAAATAATAATGATAATAATAATAATAATCCAGACAACATAAAATCCATGACGTGTCAAGTATGATACAGATGTCGTACCCACATTGATCAAACTGAATTATTACGCACTTTGCATATAACCAAAATCTCATCTTTTTTTTTTTTTTTTTTTTTTTTGGTGCATGGGGGTCATCACAGCAGGGCTGTTCCAGAGATGTGCATTGGGATTTGGCATACATTTTACATTTACACTGGATGTCCATCCTGACTCCAGTTCCACATGGAGAAACCTGCTCACAGCTCCTGTTGTTCTCAAGCACGTTCCCAGTAAAGTCACAAGTACCTACTCTGCTTCCCTTCTGAGATCTGATGTGATCAGTTGTGCACAGAGCAGCATGGCTGACATCACCAAAATAAACATTTTGTAGACATATTTGAAAACTTTTCACCTTTAAATTGAATACAGCATTGTCAAACTTAAGATAAGATGTGCACGACTCCAACCTGAGCAAGAGGTCGCACCCTGATAACAGCTTTGATAACTATAATAATGATGATGTGAGTACAATGTTAAAGCTCTATAGTTAGCTGAAAACAATGCGCACTCTAAACACAACCCGGTGTCGCCAACCAAACGGTCCCCCTAAAAATCAGTCCCCCTGATGAAGCGGTTCACAGATTAACACCTGTTTCTGCTTCAAACTGCACTCCAGTCATCATCTATCTGATATCTGAAGCTTTTGTACAACGATCATTTTCACATAAATTCAGCATTATTTCATCATAAAAGGCGACAGAAGCGATCAGAGCACTGCGGTTAAACGAGCTGCTAGCTGATGCGTTCACTGCGTCAGTCATTTCAAAGCATCACAGAATTTCGTTGAGTTTCTGCTTAAAACGGCCTCATTTCTGCTTAAAACTAACTTTAGAATGATTTAAGAGGTAAATGGACTGCATTTATATAGCGCTTTTCCATCTGCATCAGATGCTCAAAGCGCTTTACAAATAATGGCTCACATTCACCCCGATGTGAGGGTGCTACCATATAAGGAGCTCATGACACACCGGGAGCAATAGGGGATTGAAGACCTTGCCCAAGGGCCGTTAGTGATTTTCCCGTCATGCTGGGATTTGAAACAAGGATCTTCTGGTCTCAAGCCCAGTGCCTTAACCACTAGACCATCACCTCCTAAAAGAGGTTTTACCTTTATCATCTGATGGTTAATAATCCCATTAATGCATTTGATTGCTTTGCATGAAGAGACTCCGTCTCAGAAGTGCTGCTGTGGTCCAAAATGACGCATGCGCAGATGCAAAAGGCGGACTGATTTTTAGGGGCAGACCGTTCAGTCTGTGACACCGGAATGACTTTCCTTTGGCCAGTGTGTGTTATACTGTGCATGCAAACGTCTTGCAGCTGGGCCGAAGCTGAAAGCAACTTATTTATCTCACAAGCACACAAATTTGCAAACATTAGATAACATGACTGACCAAACATTTAGACAACAGAACCCTCTCTCAAACAGAACTACTGAGGTGAATCACATCCGGTGAGTAAGAACATTATTCAACTGAGAGGGAGGGAACAACACTGTGTGTGACAGAGCTGCTGTGATGGTTTCACCGACACTCATTAAAAAAAAATACTTCTCACCAAATTTTCACCACAGATAGTTATTAGGGCATGGAATACTCCACCGAAATTTGGAGGTGATCTGGATCTGGAGAAATCTCAGTTTGCTCTTTTTTAAATTGAATTTACATGTAACTGTGAAAAAGTTGAACAAAAACAGCACAAAAATGTATTTCTGTCCCTTTAAAGAACTTCAACTGAGCCTAGAAACACCTAGTAATTAAACTCTAATATGATTTGTATTTTGTAACATGTAAAAAAAAAACACACACACACACACAACAGGTTGTTTATCCAAGTGTTTCTGAGCAGGAACACAGCCCTTTTTTCCCCACTTTTTTTTTCATTTTTGATTGACTGACTGAAATGTTTATTTCGAATATCAAGGCACTTAATAAATAACAAGAATAATAATATAAAATATAAAATATAAAGAAAACCATAATCAATGGATATTCGAAAAGGATTGAGAAGAAGTAAAACATTTACTCCCACCCCTAGTCCTTAAGTAAATAACATAATTAACTTATACACGATATATGTATTAATACATATAAACATACACACATAATCAAATACGTTCATCCATCAGTACATGTATAGTCCCACATATAAATCCACATGTACCATATAAACATAATACAAAGAAACGTCACAAAAAAGACTAGCAAGACTAGCCAAAGCAAGGAAAGAAAACAACTGAGTAGAAATAACCAAAAAACAATGCACAATGTCAGTAAGCTTGAGCAATTGTGACTTTAAAAATAATTTTATAAATCATACTTGCAAGGGAATAGTTTAACAGATAAGCCTCCAGCTCTTCATTAACTGAATACACATGATTTTGATCATCAAGGTTCAAGGGTAAATAATTATCCATAAAACCATGAAAATTCAATAAAATTACAGAATAGGAGGACATAATGAAAGTATGCAGTGCTGGGGAACCTCATGAGCAGAAAACTCATAAAATCACAGTGTCTGGTGATTTGTGCAGGTAAAGTAAAACAGAGCCTCCTGCTGTGAATGAATACAGGCTGGAACAGCAAGCACAAGTGCCAAATAAAAGTCTACAATTGATGCAAGAAGATGTATTCTCCCCATAATTCCACTAAGGTGTGAGAGAGGTGGGTATGTCACTGTAGGCGTGACTCAAATTCACTTCAACACGCTCATTTCCAGTAAAACGACAAAATTATAGATGACGCTTCCCGTGTACCTTCTGAACATGTTATATCAGCAAGAAATCAGGTCAGCATTTTTGGTCCTGCATTCCCATACTGGAAGTCATAAAATCACAGGGAGTGGCAAGCCCAAATAGTTGTTCTACAGGTATGAAAGCAGCATCAGAATGGAAGTTCTTTTTTTTCTTCTCATGCCAAAGGAAATATTTCTGAAGGAATGTTATGGGAGTGTCACTCACTGTACAATGAGAATGTTGAGGATTATCGTTAGCTGTTGCCCACGCAACAGCACAGTGATGCATATGTTAGTTTCCCGTACCAAAATAATTGTGGAGAACCAGGAATCACTTTTGACAATGAGATGATAAAATGTCAGAGGTAAGATACTGTGAATCATCAAAGGTGAAGCTTTAAGGTCAAGGTTAACGAGGAGTCGTCTTACATAAAAATGCATATCATCTCGTGCAACCCATGCCGAAGGGTTTTACGCAACTAAAAAGGCTGACGCCAGCTTCTGTGTAATGTCTGATAAGAGGCCACCTGCAGATCTGGGCAACAAATCTGAAGAACCTGTTCTGTTGTCGAATCCGCATTGATATACATGCAAAGCAAAATGAAAATTATTACAATGATGAAAACGTTGCATTGCTTTATGTAGTGAAAACATGGTGATGCAGTCATGAGTTAACATATTCATAATTAGCACTAAATAAACAGAGGCACACCCTGGACAGGCCACCAGCCGATCGTAGTTTGTGGGTGAAGAATGAAAAAGCCAATAATTAATAAGTGGATATTAAATATTTCATTGGCTAGTTTTGCAGAATCTCAATTTAAAAAACTACAGCACTCAGAGTGCTATAGTTTTTTTTAATAGCCTTTAAACACTATAGCCTTAGATTGTTTTCTGTGCTTTGTGGTTACCAAGTTTTAAGTCAGTGGTTCTCAACCTGGTCGTCAAGTACCACTGAACCAGCACATTTTCAGGTGTGCAGACAATCCAGTACTGACACCTGAATGAGCAAGGAGAGACGGAAATGTGTAGGTCAGGCTGTACGTGAGGGCTGAGTTAAGAACCAGTATTTTCAGCATGTTTAAAATACACACCCAGAGATGGGTGTGGGATTTGTGCTGGAGACCCTCCTGTCCTTTGCACCAACAGCATTTCCTGTATATTTGTTTTGTAAATTGTTCTGTAATTTGTGTCTGTAGCATGGCCCAAGCAGAGGGTCACCCCTTTGAGTCTGGTCTGCTTGAGGTTTCTTCCTCAGGGGGAGTTTTTCCTTACCACTGCTGCTCTGGGGGTTAGTAAGGTTAGACCTTACTTGTGTGAAGTGCCTTGAGGCAACTCTGTTGTGATTTGGTGCTATATAAATGAAAATAAATTGAAATTGAAATTGTTTCCTTGGCAGAGGTGTGCACTCTGAGTGCTGTAGTTTATTTACAGCCTAAAAAGAATGTGTGCGCTTCAAGTGTTTGTCAGTCCACTACTTCCTACCTTATAAGCATTCCAACCAACCAACCAACAAACACTTGCCTTTATAGAAGAATTTATTTACTTTTTATCAGAAAATAATAAACGCAAAAAATAAGGCATTTTATGTTTATTTATTTTAAGTTCATTTTCAGGCAGTGGCTGACAACCTGACTGAGCTGAACGCTTTGAAGCAGTGATTCATAATGTATTTAATCATTCATTCGTCTTGAAGATGTCATCTTGTAGAAGTCGTAATCATCACACAACAAAATGCTAACAGCCAACATTAGCATGAGTGCCTAGTATTTTCTGCCGAGTGAAATTTTCATGTAATTGATTTAATTTGTTAGCATGTTAGCAGGTATCGTAGCTTAGCTGATGTTAGCTCCACTCCACACACATGCACACGCACACACATGCACACACACACACACACACACACACATTAGGGCTGCAGCTATCGATTATTTCAGTAATCGAGTATTCTATTTTGCCGATTAATCGAGCAATTGGATAAAAAGTGCTTTTGTGTTTTTAAACAACATCAACAGTCCAGGGCTCTCCCTAAGCAATGCCACAATGTCGCTGCGCCATCACTCAGATTGTCAAATTTAGTGTATCCCTCTCTGTTCTCCTGGGTAATTGTTTATTTTTTCACACCTTTACAAGTTTTGGATCTTTCCCGGTGTCAGGAGCTCAGCACTCCCCTGACACAGGACCGTAAGCGCAAGCGATTAGTCCTCAGTCAGTCAGGCTGCACGTGAACGTGAGCACAGCCTGTGAAAAACTGAACTCTGGAGTGCAGCTTTTCCACAAAAGCCACACTGATAAATCCGCTCTGCACCCTGTCGATGAAAACATGACTTACGAGGTCTCTTAGATAATAAACCGACCCTTTTATTTTTTTTTTAACTATATGGATTTGAATGACATGCGATTACACCAATCATGCTTGAACCCTCGTGCGCATGCGTGAGTTTTTTCACGCGTCGGTGACGTCATTTCCCTGTGGGCAGGCCTTGAGTGAGATGTGGTCCCGCCCTCTCGGCTGAATTCCTTTGTTTCACACGCTGCTCGAGACGGCGCGCGTTGCTTTATCAAAATTTTTTCTGGACCTGTGAGAAATATCCGAGTGGACACTATTCGAGAAATTAAGTTGGTTTTCTGTGAAAAGTTTAACAGCTGATGAGAGATTATGGGGTGTTTCTGTCGGTGTAAGGACTTCCCACGGAGCGGGACGTCCTGCAGCGCTTCCAGGCGCTGTCGTCGGCCTGTTTCGAGCTGAAATCATCCTAATTTAAGGCTCTGTTGACCCAGGACGTTGTGAGAGAACAGAGAAGATTCAGAAGAGGCCGGCATGAGGAATTTATGCGGACATTCCACTGTTTAAGGACATTTTTTTAATGAAAGACGTACGCGCAAATTCGACGAGTCGTTTCCGTGACGACTCGGCAAATCTGTGTGCGCCGCGACAGGAAAAACACCTCCGTGTTGAAAACCATTTGTAGAATTCAGGCAGCTTTTAATGGCTTTCAACAAGTGAGTAACTGAGAAATTGTTTAACAGCTTGGGCATGTTCCAACTTGCCCGTTAAGATTTCCAACGGAGGTGTTTTTCCTGCCGCGACCCCCCGCGGTCGGGTCCAGCCCGACATGCGACTCTGCCCGCACGTTCTTTCATTACAAAATGACCGTTAACAATGGAATGTCCGAATAAACTCCTCATGCCGACTTCTTCTGAAAGTTCCATATGGTTTTTGAAAAAAATAATAAGGTCGGATACTTTTCTAATAGACCTCGTATAGTGCACATAGAGGGCCGAGTCTATTTGCTTGGCAGCCGGGGACACAAAGCCATGTCAAAATGTCTATTTGCCCGATTGTCAGCTGAATAAGGCACAAATAGTCTATTTGCCTGGTTGGTTAAAGGTTGGTGGACTGGGTCCCTGTGTGAATTTTTTTAATCCCTCTTTCTCTGCAATTCAGCAGATGCATTTATGGTGGAGGTTGAACATTCAAGCCTCACAGTCACTGTTTTTTTTTTAAGTTACTGTGTTTGTTAAGCATTGTGTTTTGCCCAAAAAAGTGAAACACTCAGTGCGAGTCTGAGCAAAACACAGAAAAAAGAGTGGACCTTTGCTGGGAGGATCTTCTTTCAGAAACTGTTTGTCAATGTGTCCGGGGACGGAGCTGTGACTCGCCCGGTGTGAGGGGAGTGTTGAGAGCCCCTCACACCAGGCAGAGAGCAGCTAGCCACCAGGTCAATATTCACTCCCCACGTAGAGCAGAGAGCAGCCAGCGGACCAAACTGTGAGTTTGTCTAAAAATTGTCTAAAAATAGACAAACACAATGCTTCGCTTTAAATGTGCAGTAAGATATTTCAGATGATCAGTGCAGATTGTCTTTCTCTTTAAAGGCTTTATTTTACTCTGTGTGGCTTTATTTTACTCTGTTGGAAAACTGTAGCTTTTGGTGCCACATTGATTAGTTCTACACAGCTTATGGGCATGCTCTTGTCTTCTTCTTTCTTTTTTCTGGGGAGGTTACAGCGCCACACACAGGCCCGGCATATGTACTACAACGTTTAACAGAGCTTCGAGGCACATAATTTGCCTCAAACATTTTTGGTAATCGAAATATTCGAGTTGCTCAACTAATCATTTCAGCCCTAATATACAGCATATACACACACACATCTAGGATTACTATTAAGTGTATAATTAAGTGCAAGTATTAATATGAAGTCATATATCTCCTCTCTATTGGTCACATGACCTTTGACTTTTGGTGACCTTGAAAGATCAAAGTCATAAAAACAGTTTACCTCAGGAATAACCTTGAAAAAGGCATAAGTGAAACACAAAGAAAGTAAGGCATGCACTCAGAATGACTCTTCTTGTTTCAATTCCATTTCAATTTATTTCATTTATACAGTGCCAAATCACAACAGCGCTGCCTCAAGGCGCTTCACACAAGTAAGGTCTAACCTTACCAACCGCTAGAGCAAACACACAGGTGACAGTGGTAAAGAAAAACTCCCTTTGATGATTTTGAGGATGAAACCTCAAGCAGACCAGACTCAAAGGGGTGACCCACTGCTTAGGCCATTCTAACAGTTATAAGGTTTTTACAAAGTTTTACAAAGGTGAAGAAACAGGAAACAGAAAACCAGAATAACATCAAAATCACAGTCCATTATTGAAATGACCATGCAAGCAATTGCGCTGCAGGCAGGGGGTCATTCAACACCCTGGGATGCAGGGCCAATGTCCATCCATCATGCCGTCAGTGGGCCCTTTCTCCTGGCAGAGAATAGTCCAACAGCAGATTGTAGTGTGCTGTGTCAGCTTCAGCCATGGCATCTCGCAGTCAGTTGAGCGCCCTGTGGTGTGCAGCTGTCAACCTTGTGAGATGTCATCAGTACTTCAGACAGAGAGAAAAAACAGAATGTATACCTGTATACCTCCAGGGCCCTGAGGGAAGCAAGGAAGATTGAGGCCGATCCGAGTCACACAGGACACAAACTTTTTGTCACCCTCCCCTCTGGCAGATGGGGTTTGACTCCTTTATTTCTTACAGAAGTATTTTTTCCTTTTCTTTTTATTGTTGTTTATACACCAATGACAGCAGATCAAATTTTGTTTGTGAGAACTTACTTGGCAAGAAATTTGATTCTGATTCTGATTCTAAAGGGATAAGAAGCATAATACTATACTATGCCAGTATACTACCTTACAAGAGGGAAAATAGATGTGCCTTGAGTCTGGACTTGAAAGTCTTTACAGAATCTGACTGTTTTATTTCCATAGGGAGATCATTCCACAAAACAGGCGCACGATAAGCGAAAGCTCTGTGGCCCACATACTTTTTGTTCACCTTAGGGACACAAAGTAGTCCTGCGCCATGAGAACGTAGAGCCTGTACATAGGGTTTAAGGAGGGAGGTGCTAGTATGTGAATAATTTTATAAGTTAATGGCAGAATCTTAAAATCCGACCTCACAGAGACAGGAAGCCAGTGAAGAGACACCAAAATGGTTGTAATGTGGTCGAACTTTCTGCTTCCTGACAAAACTATGCATGGAAGCACCATTCTGAAACAACTGGAGAGCCCTAATGCTGGACTGCGGTAAACCAGAAAATAAAACTTTTGCAGTAGTCCAGTCTAGACGAGACAAATGCATGGATCAGAGTCTCTGCAACAGCCATAGACAAGACGGAACAAATCTTTGCAATATTTTGCAGGTGGAAGAAAGCAGTCCTCGTAATATCTCTAATGTGTTGGTCAAAGGACAGCATGGGATCAAAAATCACTCCAAGGTTCCTCACTTTGTCAGTGTGATATGTGACACACGAACACAGGTTAAGCGTTAGGTGGTCAAACTGATGCTGATGTATCGCTTGACCGAAAACCATAATCTCGGTCTTGTCCGAGTTTAAAAATAAGAAATTGCTGGACATCCAGCTTTTCACTGACGCAAGGCAATCCTTCCATCCATCCATTTTCTTCCGCTTTATCCGTAGTCAGGTCGTGGGGGCAGCAGTTCAAGCAAACCCCGAGGTGTTCCCAAGCCAGCCAAGAGACGTAGTCCCTCCAGTGTATCGTGGGTCTTCCCCGGGGCCTCCTCCAGTTGGGACGTACCCGGAACACCTCTCCAGCGAGGCGACCGTGGGCATCCGGAAAAGATGCCCAAGCCACCTCAGCTGGCTCCTTTCGACGTGGAGGAGCAGCGGCTCAACTCCGAGCTCCTCCCGAGTGACCGAGCTCCTCACCCTATCTCTAAGGGAGCACCCAGCCACCCTGCAGAGGAAACTCATCTCGGCCGCTTGTACTCGTCAAATCTCATGACCATAGGTGAGGGTCGGAACGTAGATTATTCGTAAATCGAGAGTTTTGCCCCCCTGCTCAGCTCTCTCTTCACCACGATGGTCCGATACAGAGACCACATCACTGCAGATGCTGCACCAATCCGTCTGTCAATCTCACACTCCACCTGTCCCTGACTCATGAACAAGACCCCGAGATACTTAAACTCCTCCACTTGAGGCAAGGACACTCCACCGACCTGAAGAGGGCAAGGCACCTTTTTCCGGTCGAGAACCATGGCCTTGGATTTGGAGGTGCTGATTTTCATCCCGGACGCTTCACACTCGGCTGCAAACCACCCCAGTGCACACTGAAGGTCCTGATTTGACAAAGCCAACAGAACCACATCGTCCGCAAACAGCAGAGATGAGATTCTGTGGTTCCCAAACCAGACCCCCTCTACACCCTGGCTGTGCCTAGAAATTCTGTCCATAAACATGAACAGAACCGGTGACAAAGGGCAGCCCTGGTGGAGGCCAACGTGCACTGGAAACAAGTCTGACTTACTACCAGCAATGCGAACCAAGCTGCTGTGGCCGTACAGGGACCGGACAGCCCTTAGCAAAGGACCCCGGACCTTGCACTCCCGGAGCACCCCCCACAGGGTGCCCAGAGGGACACAGTCAAACACCTTTTCCAGATCCACAAAGCACATGTGGCTGGTTGGGTGAACTCCCATGAACCCTCGAGCACCTGTTGGAGTGTGTAGAGCTGGTCCACTGTGCCGCAACCAGGACGAAAACCACATTGCTCCTCCTGAATCTGAGGTTCGACTATCAATCAAATTCTCCTCTCCAGTACTCTGAAATAGACCTTACCGGGGAGGCTGAGGAGTGTGATCCCCCTGTAGTTGGAACACACCCTCCGGTCCCCCTTCTTAAACAGAGGGACCACCACCCCGGTCTGCCAATCCAGAGGCACTGTCCCTGACCGCCACGCAAAGTTGCAGAGGCATGTCAACCAAGACAGTCCCACAACATCTAGAGACTTAAGGTACTCAGGACGGATTTCATCCACACCAGGAGCCTTGCCACCAAGGAGCTTTCCAACCACCTCGGTGACGTCGGCCTGGGTGATGGATGAGTCCGCCTCTGAGTCCCCAGTCTTTGCTTCCTCTTCGGAAGACGTGACAATGGGATTGAGGAGATCCTCAAAGTATTCCTTCCACCGCCTGACAACATCCCCAGCCAGGGTCAACAGCTCCCCATCCGCACAGTAGACAGTGCTGGTGGAGAGCTGCTTCCGCCTCCTGAGGTGTCGGACGGTTTGAAAGAATTTCTTCGAGGCCAACCGATAGTCTTCCTCCATGGCCTCCCTGAACTCCTCCCAGACCCAAGTTTTTGCCTCTGCAACCACACGGGCTGCAGCACACTTGGCCTGCCGGTACCTGTCAGTTGCCTTCGGGGTCCCACTTACCAACAAAGACAAGTAGGACTCCTTCTTCAGCTTGACGGCATCCCTTACTTCCAGCGTCCACCACCGGGTTCGGGGATTGCCGCCGCGACAGGCACCAGAGGTTTTGTGACCACAGCTACGAGTGGCTGCATCGACAATGGAGGTGGAGAACATGGTCCACTCGGACTCCATGTCTCCAACCTCCCCCAGGATCTGGGAGAGCGTGGAGGTGAGCCCGACTATCTCTAGTTAGTATCTCTCAACCGCCCACACAAGCTCAGGCTCCTTCCCCCCCAGCGAGGTGACATTCCACATCCCAACAGCCAGGGGTTGTGAGTGCGGACCGGGCCGCCGGGCCACCCACCCTCGACTGCCACCCAATCCTCTCTGCACGCGATCCCCATGGCCCCCTCTGCAGGTGGTGAACCCACAGGAGGGTGGGCCCACATCGCTCTTTCGGACTGAGCCCAGCCGGGCCCCGTGGGCTAAGGCCCGACCACCAGGTGCCCGCACGCGAGCCCCAACTCCAGACATTGCTCCAGGGTGGGGCCCTGGCTCTGCCATATCGGGCGACATCTCGGTCCTTGATTTTGTACTGGTCATGGGAGCTTCTGAACTGCCCTTAGTCTGACCCTGCATGCAAGGCAATCCTCAAAGGCTTTATGTGTATGAGATTACCAGCAGTTATCGGCATGTACAACTGAGTGTCATCAGTTGTACATGCCCTCTATCGCTCCTCCTTTTTGCTTTAGCAATAGAACCCCTTCCATTTACATTAAGTCTTCAAACATGTTGAGTGGTATTATACGATCATGTATCGAATGTAAACTCTCGTTATATGCCGATGACCTGTTGTTATATGTCACAGATTATGTTAAGGCCTGCCCCACTATTCTGTCCCTCTTCCATAGATTTGGTTCGTTTTCGGGATATAAAATCAATGTTTTGAAAAGCGAATGCTATCCGGTCAACGTTCAAGCTACATATGCAGCTTTCTCAAATAGATGTCCCCTTTAAACTAAGCCTTTCAGGATTTAAATATCTGGGCGTTAGTGTAGTCAGGTCTTACAAGTCTCCCTATTCTGTTAAATTTTCTCCCCTATTAACTGATATTAGAGCTGATTTTCAGAGATGGGGTTCCCTCTCACTCTCCTTGGTTGGAAGGATTAACGTGGTGAAGATGAATATCCTTCCGAAGTTTTTGATTTTATTTCAGTGTTTGCCTATATTTATACCCAAAAGCTTTTTCAAAAATATTGATTCAGTTATATCTCATTTTTTATGAAATGGTAAAACACCCAGAATTAGACTGAGACTACTTCAGAGTTACAGGTTTGAAAGGGGCCTCTCATTGCCAAACTTCAAATTTTATTACTGTGCTCCGAATATAGTTAAAACTGCATTTTGGCTAAAATCAGTGCACCTCGGTGTTTGTTAGAATCACAGTCCTGTCCCTCATCTTCCCTTGCCCCCCTATTGACCGACTCAGTCTTTGTCAGCCCCTCTGGTCTTGTGAGCAACCTGGTGGTCATTTCCACACTAAAGATATGGACTCAATTCAGAAGGCATTTTAAATTTGCTGATCATTCAATATCAACTCCACTGTTGAGAAATCATATATTTAAACCTGCCCTTACAGATTCCATTTTTACCACATGGCACAATAAAGGACTGAAATGTTATAGGGATTTTTATGAGGATGGGGTTTTCTGCTCCTTAACAGATCTAGCAAACAAGTTTTCCCTCCCGCCCTCTCATCTGTTTAGGTATTTTCAGGTGAGAAATTCTGTAAAATCTGTATTTCCTAACTTTCCCCATATTCCACCTGACCAGATATGGGACGGACTGCTGCAACTGAACCCAAGTCTTTAATTTCGAAGGTTTACAGTATGATTCAGTCTTATGATGGTTATTTAACAAGAGCTGTCTCTGACACTTGATGAACACTGGTGGGAAAAGGTACTGAGTGCTATTCATAAAACCACTATCTGCGCTCGTTTGACATTGATTCAGTTTAAAGTGGTGTTCAGACGTCATTACTCTAAAACCCGACTTTCACATATTTTTCCAAATACTGTTGACATCTGTGATAGGTGCTCCTGTTCTCCCTGTAATCTCTCACACGTTTTTCTTCTGTTCAAGCCTTAAAAATATTTGGCAGTCTTATTTTGATGTGCTGTCCAATTACTTGATAAAACCATCGTGGTCTCTGCATATGTAGCCATCGCTGGCTACCCAAGGAATACATCCGTTTTTCATCAGTGCAGCTGGAGATCTGGCCTTCACCTCTTTGATGGTGAGATGCCATCTTCTCCTGCACTGGAAATCACCAAATGCCCCATCCCAAACTCTATGGTTTGCTCTTTAATTGTATTATATTTTGAAAGACTGTTTTACCTCTACTGCACTGTTTTGGGAAAGGCATACTCATACTTCTAGATTTATGTTTGTTATTGTTCTTGCTATACAAAATTTAAAAGGTGTATACTAAAATTTTCTTGATGTTTATGCTTGTTTATCCGCTATGTATACATAATAAAATATATGAAACAGAAAAATGTTTTCCCCATTTCCAAATTTCAATGACAGTGAAATGAACAAAAATGAAATAATCAGTGGTGGTCAGAAGACCAATAATCAGTGGACCTCTCAGTCCATTTTTTTAATCCACCACCTACACATCAAAGGGCAGCATATTTTGACAAAAGCTGACAGTTAATAAGTCACGGTCTACTAAAACACAGTCAATTTTTTATTACATGTCCAATGTAGACACCAGTAAGCACCTGCAGTTATAAGCATGTGCATGCATGTGTCCATCCCCAGGCAAAGGCAAGATTAGACGCGTTGTTCTGACAAAACCTAAGTTTGCGTCTTCATTCACTGCTGCAAGGTAAACTGCACATACCTGATATCTATAATCCATAAATACACTCTGACCAGTAAACAATAAGCACTCCACTGTACTCACAATTATTTCTTTTGGAACACCGAGTTGACAAGAGAAAACGATGTAGCCATGTGAGAGGGTCAAGTGGTGTAAATCTGTTGACTTCTGCATGTTTAAAAAAGATAAAGAGCAAAGAAATTCTGTAATCTTATTGAAATAGGAATCGAATTTATTGCCAAGTTTGATCTGGTGTTATTGGTGCATAAACAATAAGAAAAGAAAAATACTTCTGTAAGAAGTAAAAGAGACAAATAAGCCAATTCAAAATGAGCAAATATTTGCACCAAAACAATGAAGTTTATCAGTTTGAACATTAAATATCTTGTCTTTGTGGTGTATTCAATTGAATATAGGCTGAAGAGAATTTGCAAATCATTGTATTCTGTTTTTATTTACATTTTACACAACATCCCAACTTCATTGGAATTGGGGTTGTACATGTGATTTTATATATATATATATATATATATATATATATATATATATATATATATATATATATATATATATATATATATATATATATATATATATATATATATATATGTATATACACGAGGTCTATTAGAAAAGAAACCGACCTTTTAATTTTTTTATAAAAATATTTGGATTTGAATCATGTGCGATTACATCAGCCAACCTTGAACCCTCGTGCGCATGCGTGAGTTTTTTCACGCCTGTCAGTTATGTCATTCGCCTGTGAGCAGGCTTTGAGTGAAGAGTGGTCCACCCCCCCCCGTCGGAATTCCTTTGTCTGACTTCTTCCTGAGAGACTGGCGCTTTGCTTGATCAAAATTTTTTCAGAACCTGTGAGGCACATCAAAGTGGACACCATTCGAGAAATTCAGCTGGTTTTCGGTGAAAATTTTAACAGCTGATGAGAGATTATGGAGTGTTACTGTCGCCTTAAGCACTCGGAGGCGCGACGTCAGCCTGTTTCGAGCTGAAAACCTCCAAATTTAAGCCTCTGTTGACCCAGGACATTGTGAGAGAACAGAGAACTTTCAGAAGAGGTCGGGATAAGCAGTTTATCTGGACATTCCACTGTTAAAGGAGATTTTGTAATGAAAGACGTGCAGATGGATTGGTGCAGTGGCAGGCAGCCGGCGCGGCGCGCCGCCACAGGAAAGACACCTCCGTTGGAAGCCTTAAGGACAAGTTGGAACATGTCCAGCTGTTAAGCAGTATCTCAGATACTCACGCAACTGAAAGCCATCAAAAGCTGCCTGGTTTTTACAAATGGTTATCAAGACGGAGGTGTTTTTCCTGTGGCGGTGCACCACGCCGGCTGCCTGCCGACGCACCAATCCATCTGCACGTCTTTCATCACAAAATCTCCTTTAACAGTGGAATGTCCGGATAAACTGCTGATCCCGCACCGTAAACAGTGCTGTGGAGAGCTGCTTCCGCCCCCTGAGGCGTCGGACGGTTTGCCAGAATCTCTTCGAGGCCAACCGATAGTCCTCCTCCATAGCCTCCCCGAACTCCTCCCAGACCCGAGTTTTTGCCTCTGCGACCACACGGGCTGTGGCATGCTTGGCCTGCCGGTACCTGTCAGCTGCCTCTGGGGTCCCACCTATCAACAAAGATAAGTAGGACTCCTTCTTCAGCTTGACGGCATCCCTTACTTCTGGTGTCCACCACCGGGTTCAGGGATTGCCGCCGCGACAGGCACCAGAGACCTTGCGACCACAGCTACGAGCGGCCGCATCGACAATGGAGGTGGAGAACATGGTCCACTTGGACTCCATGTCTCCAAACTCCCCCGGGATCTGGGAGAAGCTCTCCCGTAGGTGGGAGTTGGCTCACCCTCCTGTGGGTTCACCACCTGCAGAGGGGGCCATGGGGGTCGGGTGCAGAGAGGATTGGGTGGCGATTGAGGGTGGGTGGCCGGGCAGCCCGGTCCATGCTCACAGCCCCTGGCTGTTGGGATGTCACCTCACTAGGGGGGAAGGAGCCTGAGCTTGTGCGGGAGGTTGAGAGATACCGACTAGAGATAGTCGGGCTCACCTCCACGCACAGCTTGGGCTGTGGTACCCAACTCCTGGAGAGGGGCTGGATGCTTCATATATATATATATATATATATATATATATATATATATATATATATATATATATATATATATATATATATATATATATAAAGAGTTCAGATGCAAAACCAAGTCAGTGTTTTGTTTTGTTTTTTTAATGGAGAAAAATGCAGTTGAAAATGGAGATTTAAAGGAAAACATATCCGGAAATGGACAGACTTTCATTAATACAATGAAAACAGTTTGTTCCAATTCTTTCATATTTTGCACACTGATGGTCCCCTTGACAGCCAAGTACATGTTGGCCTCAACTTAAAATTTATGGTTTTGGAGATACTGGGTGTTGCATCCCTTCGGCTGCTCCCTTGTTTGCACTCGGGGTCTCCACAGCATGCCCTTCCTGACGCAACTCCACATTACATGGAGAAATGTGGCAGGGGTGGGATTTGAACCTGGAACCTTCTGAACTGAAACCAAGCGCATTAACCACTTGGCCACCACCCCCTATATATATATATATATATATATATATATATATATATATATATATAACAACAATAAAAGTTATATAGCAATTATTATTAATTATATATTATTGAACCAGGCAAATTAAATTTATATTTAATTTGACAGTGACCATTAACTGGAGTAAGCATGTATAGAAAATTAATCCATGGATCGCTATTTAATTTGTCCAGTTACTTATGGCCTCTGAAAATGGAAGGGAAAATGACTCTGATTACTACATGGCTAAAGTGATATTTTTTAAACCTCTTGAATTAAAGCTTAAGGTCTCCACAGCAGTTCATTAACATGTCTGCAGGTATTTATACGGTCCACTACTCCTCGACTCACCCATCACTTCAAAAAAAAAGCATTTGTCAGCAGGAGGGAATAGCCCAAACAAAAAAAAAACTTTCCACCTCTGCCCACGACTGTGACTCATGCAGAAATGCAACCACTTGTTTATCTGCGTGTGTGTGTGTGTGTGTGTGTGTGTGTGTGTGTGTGTGTGTGTGTGTGTGTGTGTGTGTGTGTGTGTGTGTGTGTGTGTGTGTGTGTGTGTGTGTGTGTGTGTGTGTGTGTGTGTGTACACTTGTTCACCCATGTACATACCCATATGGGTCAGTGTGTGACCCAGAATGACATTACTCTGAGCCACCGCAGAGCATCAAAGGCTGGAGCGCACATTTAGACCCCATACGCAGAGCAAAAATCACAGAAAACACACCTACTGCACACACACATTCTGCTCAAGTGTTGGATTTCTGAAAGGTGACGAAAACACTGACTCAGCTACCAAAATGTCATCACTCCTTTTCATGAAATTAGAAGCACTACGATTGCAAGCTGTCAGTAACATACCTGTGCTGGAGTTGAGGGAGTGGAATGAGGTGACGTGAAACTAACTGAGATGTGCAGGCATTCAGCCAGACGGCACAAGTGTCTCCCCAAAGCACGGCCCAGCGGCAAACACCTAAAGGGGAGCTGTTTCTCACGTGCTCACAAGCACAACTACATGTGCAGCAGTCCACAAAGACGTGCACGCACAGCAGAGCGTGGACAAAAATTTTAAAAATAACATAGCCCTCTATCTCGCCAGGTCTTTATCAGTCTATTTATTACCAGTCTATTACAAGTCTATTACTCTTATTCAGAAACTACATAAAAATTTTGGAACATAAAGGTGGAAGTCACCATCAAGTCACTCTCAAGTCATGAATCAGCAAGTCTCAAGTTAAGTCTTAAGTCAAAATGACCACCAAGTGTTTGACAGCTGACTTGGGGGGAGGGGAGGTGATGGTCCAGTGGTTAAGCGTGGGGCTTCAGACCAGAGTAGCCTCGGTTCAAATCCCAGCCTGACTGGAAAATCACTAAGGGCCCTTGGGCAAGGTCCTTAATCCCCTAGTTGCTCCCAGTGTGTAGTGGGCGCCCTGTATGGCAGCACCCTGACATTATGGTGAATGTGAGGCATTACTGTAAAGCGCTTTGAGCATCTGATGCAGATAGAAAATCGCTATATAAATGCAGTCCATTTATCATTTACCAATTTGCAGATTGACTGTTGTGTGTTGGGGGCTTTGGCTGGACATTTTGGTGTTCTTTTCTTTTCTTTGCTCTCCAGGTGGTATGCAAACTGGTTTTTGTCTGTGGAGAAGGTGCTGGCAGAAGAGTCCTTCACCCTCATCAGCATGATTTGCAGCACCTGTGGATGATGCTCACGTGCAAACTTAAAGACTTTCAGCTGAAGCAGATAATGAGATGGCGTTCTGCATTTAAGCCATGAGTGATTCAAGCAGAATTGCCGGGAACTCGACCTTGTGATGTTCGTTTGTGAGACGCTGAGGACCGCGCCTGGGTTTGACACATCGTGCCTGTGAAGGAGGACGGGTGAGGGACACATGCTGTCAGCACACATCAGAGGTGATTGATTGTCTGAATAAGTGTTAATAGTAATTTGGTATTTTACGCAGTATATTTGAACATTGATGAGAATTGTGCAGCTCGCTTCTCACGGCCGTGGCGTGCAGACTGATGATCCTCCACCTGTTGTGAGAAGCTGCTCATTTACATAAAGCTTAAATTCAGACCTGAATGTGTTGCTGATAGTGTGTGCCTTTGAAGGATATTAGTTGTAGCTGTTGACTTACCTCACCTCTTCTATCCTTCACAGAGTCAGTTTGTCGTGTCCACCTGGGGGGTGTTTGGCGGTGAATGTGAGTCCAGAAGCGCCGGGCTTCGATCCCTTTGGGCGCTGGAGAGCGCGCCGTCCTTCACTCCGCCAGACAAACGCACTTTTATGTTGTACACTGAGTATTGCACAAGAGGGGGAAAATAAAATTGTTTTGTTTTTTGGAACCGCTTTCTGGTTATTTAGCGCTGGGTTCAGTCAGACGCAGGTCCGCTCCTCAACCCGCGTCGGCACATAACAGTAGTTCCCGGCCATTCTAAAATGGACCCAGCGGCAGAAGCGGTTCCATTTGCCGAAAGAGTTCAAGAACACTTGGAGAAAATATGGGAGCAATTACAGCATCTCGCAAACCAAATTAAACAAACAGAAGCCCGCGTTACGGAGCTTGCAGCGCAAGCCGTTCCACTTCCTGCTGCTCCAGCTACGGCACCATCGATACCGGTGCAGATAACTCCGTCACCCAGAGATTCGGCTTCCGAACCAATTATTTGTCATCTGGAGCCTTATGCGGGAAATGTTGAAGCCTGTGCTCCGTTTTTGATGCAATATTCTCTGGTTTTTGCTCAGCGACCGGCTTCCTTCTCTTCTGATGGTAGCCGTGTCTCATATGTGACAAATTTGCTCCGAGGTGACGCCTTAGCTTGGGTCACTGCGTTGTGGAGTAATAACTCTCCATTGTTAGGATCCTTTAAGGATTTCTCCCGGGAGTTCCGATTGGTTTTTGACCATCCGGTGAAAACAAATACCGTTGCCCAACGGTTGCTGAATCTCAGGCAGGGGAGGCGGAGTGCGGCGGATTATTCTGTGGATTTCCGAATTTTTTCTGCTCAGTCCGGTTGGAATGCCGCAGCTTTAAGAGGAGTGTTTGTGGATGGTTTAAACGATTCATTAAAAGACGAGCTAGCAGTCCATGATGAACCAAAAGATTTAGATGAGCTAATATCTTTGGTTATTCGTCTAGATGATCGGATAAAGGAGCGTGGACGCGAGAGAGGGCAGACATCAGAGCGGGTCTTTTCGTCTCGGGGCTTTCCCCGACACAGATCTGGGCTGCCTCTTCTTCGCCCCACTGAGACTCCTCCGACGGGACCTCTGGCTCCTCTTGCGGATGAGCCCATGCAGCTCGGACGAGCTGAAGCCGCCATATTGCCCCGTCACATAAGCGTCAAGAAATACAGTGATGACGTATCTCCAGGTGTTCTGGGACAGGCATAAAAATGGACACAAAAAAAAAAAATTATTATTTGGGCTGTTTTTGTTTCCTTGTAAGGGGTTATAAATTGTTTGGGGATTTAGAGGCGGTTCTGGTGGAGTGAACAACTGGCGGTTCGGAGCTCGGCTGGACTCAGATAATCATTATTTGAAGTTAGGTAATTTTTGTTTGAGGATTGGGTCATTTTGTTTTGTTGTTTTTATGTCCCTGTTTCCCTAACCCCAACCTCACATTCTCTAAGACCGTTTGTCTTTTGGGTTGTGGGGTGGTGCAGGTTGGTCACGCTGAGCGTTTCTCAGAAGACCTCTGCACCTGGGGGGGGGGTTGTCAGGGGCGTTTTTTTTTTGGGTTTGGTTAGGGCCCGGTTCCTCTCCAGCCCCGGTGGGCCTTTGACCGTTCGTCATTGGTGTTACCGGGATGTGGTGCAGCGGGAACATACCTCAGTCAGAGTGGTGGGCCGGTCTGTTGCCGTTCGCCATTTCGGTAGTTCCACCCCTCCCGATAGGCTGGTGGTATGGTCGGGTTGGGACACCGGACGTCTTTCCGGTTTTACGCTGCGTTTAGGGGATGGGACTGGGTTAGTTTTTCCTGTTTCCTTCCCCAGCTTGGTAGTTTTCTGCCGTTCGCCAAAATTGAGCCGACGATGAGCTCTGGGAGTGATCTGGGGTCTTTCGGGGTGCTGGGGGAGGTAACAGGGTTTGTCGGTTGTTTTATTTGCCCCCGGGGTAGGTTAATGAAGTCCGCCGGGGGTTGGATTTTTGTGTTTCTTATGTTTCCTTCCAGGTTCCACCTTCAGGGTTGATGGGACGGTCCTCTGGGGGGGAATTGGCTTGTGGGGCCGACTAGCCAAGTGTGGCCAGGTCTGGGGTTCCTGGGTTGTGGGGAGGGTGCCTCCTGGGGTTGATGGTATGGTCCTCTGGGGGGCGCTGTTGCTCCATGTGTACCTGGGGACCTCTGTGGGATTCCGGCTTTGGCTGTTTCTCCTGGAACTGGCGGTAAAGGTCTTCTGGGGGGTGTTGGGCTCTGCAAGTCGTTCTGGGGGGGGTTGTTTGTTATTTTTCTTTGTGAATTTATGTTTGTATTGTGTTGTTGGGGTTGTGTTGGGTTGTTGGATTTGGGTGTTTTTCTTTTCTTCCCGGGGTTGGATGGGACGGTCCCCTGGGGAGGGTTTGGGTGGGTTTTGTGTTTTTTCTTGTATGTTGGGTTGTATAATGGACTTTTTGGGGGGTTTTTTTGTTGAAACCAGCCGGCCTTCCAGCCGCGGTGCCCTGTCCTGCTGTCTGCGGTGGACCTTGGGAGCGTTACGCCGTCTGCTTCCTGACGAGGACCCCGGAGGGAGGTGCTGTTCTCGGACCTGGTCTGTTCGGTCGCCGGGAGGCTTCCCATTGATGGGGGTGTACTGTTGTGTGTTGAGGGCTTTGGCTGGACATTTTGGTGTTCTTTTCTTTTCTTTGCTCTCCAGGTGGTATGCAAACTGGTTTTTGTCTGTGGAGAAGGTGCTGGCAGAAGAGTCCTTCACCCTCATCAGCATGATTTGCAGCACCTGTGGATGATGCTCACGTGCAAACTTAAAGACTTTCAGCTGAAGCAGATAATGAGATGGCGTTCTGCATTTAAGCCATGAGTGATTCAAGCAGAATTGCCGGGAACTCGACCTTGTGACGTTCGTTTGTGAGACGCTGAGGACCGCGCCTGGGTTTGACACATCGTGCCTGTGAAGGAGGACGGGTGAGGGACACATGCTGTCAGCACACATCAGAGGTGATTGATTGTCTGAATAAGTGTTAATAGTAATTTGGTATTTTGTTACGCAGTATATTTGAACATTGATGAGAATTGTGCAGCTCGCTTCTCACGGCCGTGGCGTGCGGACTGATGATCCTCCACCTGTTGTGAGAAGCTGCTCATTTACATAAAGCTTAAATTCAGACCTGAATGTGTTGCTGATAGTGTGTGCCTTTGAAGGATATTAGTTGTACCTGTTGACTTACCTCACCTCTTCTATCCTTCACAGAGTCAGTTTGTCGTGTCCACCTGGGGGGTGTTTGGCGGTGAATGTGAGTCCAGAAGCGTCGGGCTTCGATCCCTTTGGGCGCTGGAGAGCGCGCCATCCTTCACTCCGCCAGACAAACGCACTTTTATGTTGTACACTGAGTATTGCACAAGAGGGGGAAAATAAAATTGTTTTGTTTTTTGGAACCGCTTTCTGGTTATTTAGCGCTGGGTTCAGTCAGACGCAGGTCCGCTCCTCAACCCGCGTCGGCACATAACATTGACGACTTGAGAATGACTTGGTGAACCCACTGTCATGTGCTTCTAAGTGGACACTTATCTAGACATTTTATGTCCTATCTGATGAGGGGGAAACCCTACGATGTTTCCGCATGAATCAAAAAAACACTTTAGACATATACACACACACAAATACATGTTCCTCTTTCTGCATGACATCTCCTAGAAAATGGCCTTTAAACAATGGCCTACACTAAGGTGACTCATACACCCACTGCTCACATATTTCAACACTCTGTCTTACAACTTACACCAGTGCAAACTTAAATTCACCAGTGATAGCAAAGCTGAAATTTTCATAAATGACGACGTCCACAAGGCTTATGATTAGCAGGTTCATAAGCAGTAACTGATGGGCTTTTTGCTTTTTTATTAGTTCCTGTGATGTGACTCATTGTGAAATTTAGTTTTGAACAGGAGGGTGTGGCATTTCAGGTCAGCTATGGGAGCATGGACTGATGCACTTTCGTATGGCTAGCATACTGGCATAGTATGTTACTATGCTTTTTACTCTTTTAATTCATTTTATTAGGAAAAGGAGCAGGCCACGGCCTCAATTTTATCTAATTTCTGCAGTGTCACCCCTTTGAGTTTGCTTGAGGTTTCTTCCTCAGGGGGAGTTTTTCTTAGTCTTAGTCTTAGTCAGCTTTATTGTCATTTCTACAATACATCACAGACATATTGAGAACTGAAATACCTGATCTCTGGACTCCCTGACCCCACAAAAGAAGGTATTTAAGAAATATAATAACAAAGTATAAGTATCAAGTGTAGAGATCTAACAGCTGTAAAAAAAAAAAAAAAGTTGTAATAGTGTAATTGTAACAAAATTATACAAAAGGTAAATTGTAAACAAACAAATACTTGTAGTGCAAAGTGGCAGGACAACATTCAGCAGTAATGGATATGTGCAAATTCCATGACCAGAGCAAGAATATATACAGTTGTTGATCATTGTGCAGAGAGTATTGTATGTATAAAGTGCAATATCTTCACAGCAGCTTAGGTTAGGGAGGTTAGGGAATTGGCAGGAGTGGAAAGTGAAACAGTTCAGTTTGTGTTTATGTGTGAGTGGAGGGCAGCAGGGGGAAAGGGGGCAAAGCAGGGAGGGAGTTGAGTGTCCTGACAGCCTGGTGGAAAAAGCTGTCTCTCAGCCGGCTGGTCTTGGCCTGGAGACTGCGCAGTCTCCTCCCTGACGGCAGCAGGCTGAAGAGACTACGTAATGGATGAGTGGGGTCACTTACGATCTTAGTGGCTTTCCGGGTGAGGCGGGTGTTGTACAGTTCTTGGAGGGGTGGGAGAGAGGTGCCCATGATCTTCTCCGCTGCTCTCACGATGCGTTGAAGGGACCTACGGCAAGTCGCTGTGCAGGCGCCGTACCACACCGTGATGCAGCATGACAGGACACTCTCGATCGTACCCCTGTAGAACATGCACATGATGTGTGGTGTTGCTCCGACTCTTCGAAGCTTGCGGAGAAAGTAGAGGTGTTGATGAGCCCTCTTGGCCAGTGATGCGGTGTTAGTGGTCCAGGAGAGATCCTCCGACACATGCACACCCAGGAACTTGGTGCTGCTCACCCTCTCCACAGCAGCACCATCGATGGTCAGAGGGGAGTGTTGGGTGTGCACTCTCCTGAAGTCCACGACAATCTCCTTCGTCTTCTCCACATTCAAAAGGAGATTGTTGTTCTCGCACCACATGGTCAGCCGGCTGATCTCGCTCCTGTAGTGGGTCTCGTCGTTGTTCCTGATGAGACCCACCACGGTTGTGTCATCCGCAAACTTGACGATGAGATTTGAGCTGTGAAGTGGTGTGCAGTCGTGGGTCAGCAGTGTGAAGAGGAGGGGGCTCAACACACATCCCTGGGGGGCCCCCGTGTTCAGAGTGATGGTGTGGGATGTGTTGCTGCCGACCCGCACTGCCTGAGGTCTCCCGGTCAGGAAGTCCAGCAGCCAGTTGCACAGTGAGGTGTTCAGACCCAGTTGGTCGAGTTTGATGACCAGCTGCTGAGGGATGATGGTGTTGAATGCTGAACTGAAATCAATGAACAGCATCCTAACATATGAGTCTTTATTGTCCAAGTGTGTGAGGACTGGATGGAGGACAGCACTGATGGCATCCTCTGTTGAGCGGTTAGACCGGTATGCAAACTGGAAAGGGTCTAGGGAGGGGGGGAGTGCAGACTTGATATGTTTCATGACTAACCGTTTGAAGCACTTCATGATGATGGAGGTGAGTGCGACAGTACGGTAGTCGTTGAAGCTAGATGGTGTGGACTTCTTTGGCACCGGGATGATGATGGTGGCTTTGAGGCACGTGGGAACGACCGACTGGCGCAACGAGGTGTTAAAGATGTCCGAAAAGACATCTGCGAGTTCCCCCGCGCAATCCCTCAGTACGCAGCCAGCAATGTTGTCAGGACCAGATGCTTTCCGGGCATTGATCCTGCTGAATGTTCTCCTCACACTGTCTGCAGTCAGTGTGATCACCTGGTCACCCAGAGGGGGGGGGGGGGGGGGGGACTTGTGCGCCGGTGTGGTGTTAAGTGCCTCAAAGCGGGCGAAGAAGTTATTAAGGTCATTCAGCAGGGAGGTGGAGTTGCCGCAGGTCTGTGGCGGTGGCTTGCAGTCGGTCAAAGACTGCAGTCCTTGCCACATGCTGCGTGCGTCCCAGCTGTCACTGAAGCGGTGGGCTATTCTCCTGAAGTACTCCTTCTACGCCATCCTGATGCCGCGTGACAGGTTGGCTCTAGCTGTCCTCAGGCCAACTTGATCTCTCGCTTTGAAGGCCACATTCCGGGCCTTCAAAAGCCTGTAGACTTCACCTGTCAGCCACGGCTTCTGGTTGGCTCGGATGGTGATGGTCTTTAAGACTGTTACATCGTCCACACATTTGGAGATGTACGCTGTAACCGAGTCTGTGTACTCCTGGAGGTCGATGGTGGTGGAGTTGTGTAAGGCAGCTTGCTTGAACACCGCCCAGTCTGTGGTGTTGAAGCAATCCTGGAGTGCCTTTACAGCTCCCTCCTTCCTTATCACTGTTGCTCTGGGGGTTGACCTTACTTATGTGAAGTGCCTTGAGGCAACCTTGTTGTGATTTGATGGTAAATGAAAATGAAATGCCACAGCCACCACTATACAAAACCTCACTGGTTCTGGACAGCAACCAACCAGGCAGACAACCGGTCCATTCACACCTCCTGAAAGTAGCCATCTATCTCTGGCAGCCCAGTGAAATCTTGACATTCCCTTTGCCTATTCCAGATGCTGGGGTTCTCAACTCTGAGGCACCTATGCGCCTAAAGAACTCAGCCACACGGACCAATATCATAGCGATGTTCCCTCACAATTTAAGCAGCACACCTCATCTGAGTCTCACTAAGTATCCACTCACTATGGACTCACAGACTTTAAAGGGCATTCCCATGAGGGTTCACAGCTGTTCATCATCAGACATTCCCATTCCTATTCATACCATTTTGAAGCTTTGTAGCATCTTGTCATCAGTCACTTTTCAGGTGATGCCATTTATGTCTATGAGGGGTCAGGGGTTAGCACAGGGGTGGGCAACAAGGGCCAAGAGAGTGCAGGTTGTCCTTGCAACCAATCACTTCAGCAGGTGGGGTAACTGATGAGCATCCCTCATGAACATGAATACCTGATTATTAATTAAATCATCTGCAGAGATGATCGTAGCAAGAAAAATCTGCACTGTCTGCACAATATTCCCCACCCCATCTTAGGAGGTACATTACAATTAGGTCAACGTCATTCCAGCAGTAGACAAGGCTCCTTCAAAGAGACCAAGTCCCAAAGGCATTTAGTCATAACCTTAACTCATTGGGTAACATTCAAGTCTCACAACCATACAGTAAGACAGGAAGCACAAGGACCCAAAAGACTTGGACTTTCATCCTCCTGCTAAGGTGTTGGCATCACCAAAAACCACTGTCCAGCAGCCTCTTTGCTCCATAAGTCCTTCCAAAGGCATTTCTCAACCTCAAAGGCTGAGAATCCAGAGACATGAATGTCGCAGCTAAGATAAGTGAATGTTTGACATTTTCAACACATACAGATACTCTTCTGACGTCTGAGTCCAGAAAGTAATTGAAAGCCTGGATCTTAGTCTATGATAACACAATGTTTCTGAGTTCAAACCTATTGCCTTTCCTCTCCAGGTAGGTGTTCCAGCTTCTTAAATACGAATTAGGTTAATTGATAGCTCTAAACTGACTACAGCATCACATGATTCTGAATTAAAAACAATTTGATTTGAGAAGTTATGTAAGTTTATGTCCTTGAAATGTTTGATCTGATTCCATTGCTCAAAACTCTGATTGCTTCACTTCAATGTCTTCAGGGAGTTCTATACTTTTCTTTCCGTCTTCCTGTCAAATTACATGGCACTAAAAAGCCTTGATTATACTTCAAGACGGCCGCAGAAACACACAACAAAGGATGGAGGTGAACCAAGGGACAAACATAGATTTCTGGTTCAACAAAAGGAGAAAAACAAGCATGCCCAGGCTGCTGCAGCAGTTTCCCAGTTACATTTCTCCTCAGCCTTAACAAATCTCTCTCATAAATTTCACATAGTTCAACTTTTGCAACAATGACATTTTCATCTCTTTTCATTTTGTCCAATTTTCCTCTCAGAACTGGAACATATTTGCACATCTTCTCAAGACAAATTGTGTAATGTGGGTACTGACAGATGCATCCAGAAAGTATTCACAGCACTTCACTTTTTCCACATTTTGTTATGTTACAGACTTATTCGAAAATGGATGAAATTCATTTTTTACTCAAAATCCTACACACAATACCCCATAATGACAATGTGAAAAAGTTTTTTTTTTTAGATGTTTGCAAATTTATTAAAAATAATAATACAAAAAACTCAGGTGCATCATGTTTCCACTGATTCATCCTTGAGATGTTTCTACAGCTTAATTGGAGTCAACCTTGGGTAAATTCAATTGATTGGACATGATTTAGAAAGGCACACACCTGTCTACATATAAGGCCCTACAGTTGACAGTGCATGTCAGAGCACAAACCAAGCATGAAGTCAAGGGAATTGTCTGTAGGCCTCCAAGACAGGATAGTCTTGAGGTACAAATCTGGAGAAGGGTACAGAAGCATTTCTGCTTCTTTGAAGGTCCCAATGAAAACAGTGGCCTCCATCATATGTAAATGGAAGATGTTCTGATCCACCAGGACTCTTCCTAGAGCTGGTTACCCATCAGGGGAGAAGGGCCTTAGTCAGGGATGTGACCAAGAACCCAGTGTTCACCCAAATGTCAGTGCTCCAGCATTCCTCTGTGCAGAGAGGAGAACCTTCTACAAATCAAAATCAAATCAAATCAATTTTATTTATATAGCGCCAAATCACAACAAACAGTTGCCCCAAGGCGCTTTATATTGTAAAGCAAAAGCCATACAATAATTACAGAAAAACCCCAACAGTCAAAACGACCCCCTGTGAGCAAGCACTTGGCGACAGTGGGAAGGAAAAACTCCCTTTTAACAGGAAGAAATCTCCAGCAGAACCAGGCTCAGGGAGGGGCAGTCTTCTGCTGGGACTGGTTGGGGCTGAGGGGAGAGAATCAGGAAAAAGACATGCTGTGGAAGAGAGCAGAGATCAATCACTAATGATTAAATGCAGAGTGGTGCATACAGAGCAAAAAGAGAAAGAAACACTCAGTGCATCATGGGAACGCCCCAGCAGTCTAAGTCTATAGCAGCATAACTAAGGGATGGTTCAGGGTCACCTGATCCAGCCCTAACTATAAGCTTTAGCAAAAAGGAAAGTTTTAAGCCTAATCTTAAAAGTAGAGAGGGTGTCTGTCTCCCTGATCCAAATTGGGAGCTGGTTCCACAGGAGAGGAGCCTGAAAGCTGAAGGCTCTGCCTCCCATTCTACTCTTAAAAACCTTAGGAACTACAAGTAAGCCTGCAGTCTGAGAGCGAAGCGCTCTATTGGGGTGATATGGTATGCGGTCCCTAAGATAAGATGGGACCTGATTATTCAAAACCTTATAAGTAAGAAGAAGAATTTTAAATTCTATTCTAGAATTAACAGGAACCATCTAGAATTAACATTTAACTAGAATTAACAAAGACAACCATCTCTGCAGCAATCCACCAATCAGGCCTGTAGGGTACAGTAGCCAGACAGAAGCCACTCCTTAGTAAAAGGCACATGGCAACCCACCTGAATTTGCCAAAAGGCACCTGAAGAACTCTCAGACCATGAAAAACAAAATTCTATGGTCTGATGAAACAAAGATGGGACTCTTTGGCGTAAATGCCAGGTGTAGTGTTTGGAGGAAACCAGGCATCACTCATCACCTAACCAATACCATGCGTACAGTGAAGCATGGTGGTGGCAGCATCATGCTGTGGGGATGTTTTTCACTGGCAGGAACTGGGAGACTACTCAGGATTAAGGGAAAGATTAATGCAGCAATATATAGAGACATCCTGGATGAAACCTGGTCCAGAGCGCTCTTGACCTCAGACTGGGGAACCGTTCATCTTTCAGCAGGATAATGACCCTAAGCACACAGCCAAGATATCAAAGGAGTGGCATCAGAACAACTCTGTGAATGTCACTGAGTGGCCCAGCCAGAGTACAGACCTGAATCCAATTGAGCATCTCTGGAGAGATCTGAAAATGGCTGTACACCAACGCTCCCCATTCAACCTGATAGAGCCTGAAAGGTACTGCAAAGAAGAATGGACAAACCTGACCAAAGATAGGTGCACCAAGCTTGTAGTATGCTTGTAGCTGCCAAAGGTGTATCAACAAACTATTGAGCAAAGGGTGTGAATGTCCATGTGATTTCTCAGTTTGTTATTTGTAATAAATTTGCAAAAATTAAGAAAAAAAATCCATGTTGTCATTATGGGGTGTTGTGAGTAGAATTTTGAGGGGAGAAAAAAAAAGTCAATTTACTCCATTTTGGAATAAGGCTGTAACATAACAAAACATGGAAAAACGGAAGTGCTGTGAATACTTTCCAGACGCACCATGGGGTCTCATTGGAGGATCTTTGGCTTCTGCTGGAATGACTTTGTTTCAAATGAATGGTTACTCAGTGAGATTCAGATGATAATTATCACTGCATTTCGAGGAAATGTCAGCTACTACATTTGGCCATATGGTATGTTTATCTGGGCATGATCAAGCATGCAGGTCCCTCAGTTTTAAGAACAAGGGGACTCCCCACTTTCACATGACAGTGGCAGATAGGTGGCTACTTTCAAGAGAGGTGGGGCTGAACCAGGTGCTTGCATTGGTGGTTGCCATTCATGATCCAAGGTTGTTCAATCATGTGGTGAATGCAGCAATGCAGGGCACTGTCACCAACTATACCCACCAGTTCTTGACCATACGTTAGGGTAGAAATGCAAAATTACAGTCCTATGATGACAGTTTATTGGTGTATGCTTGGTGGGCCTCAGTCCAACATTGTAATCTGAAGCTCCAACTGTGTGTCTCTCTTACCTACAAATATAAGCATATGGGTTGGAAGTACCATGTTTCAGGTGTGTACCATCACCTCATATGGGAGCACTCTCTTTCATAACCAAAGGTGTGTCTGGAAATACTTGCCTTTAGTGTAACTGACACTGTGGCATCTGGTTAAAGACTAAATTATTGTTACCCACTTGATAGAACACTGATTTGATATCTGTATTCTCAACTGACAACTGCTCCACTCCCGTGCAGAACTGTGAACTGGCAAATGTTTAACAGATCTGCTGTACCTGCCAGCAGAGCCAGGCTTGCACCGTGCAAACAAACTTGCAATACTGACAACAACAGTTATTATAAACAAGTCAAGCAAGGTTTCCTAATTAGCATATGTAACTGACAATTACGAGACAAAAGATTTGCATTCCACCTTTCATCTTGATCATAAAATCAAATTACACCAGAATGCACTTGCAGACATAAAGCAAGCGGAAATGAATTAAATAATTTTCCGAGTGCTTTTGTTTTCCCTCCAAACGTATGATTGAAAGCCATACACAGGAGATCTGTACAACAGGGACATAAAACAACTCACACTGTCAAGTGTAACATGCTGGATCATGCCTAAACAAGCCTGATACCTACAATTTGTTGACATTGGGACCATTTCTAATCAGAACCAAACAGACAAAATGAATTAAGATTTTGTGACACTGCATGAGGACTTTGCATTATATTACAGCCAGGGTGGTGGAAATTCTTCTGATAGGGAGGGTCCACTAGTCCTAACCTCTTAATATTATTTGATGTTGTATATTACAACACCAAACTGATTTTACACTTTGAAAGTATTACATTTATTTGTAAATAGCTAACAAACCACATCCAGTCTTGTTCAATTTAACGTACTTTAGTGCAACATACGAGGTCTATTAGAAAAGTATCCGACCTTATTATTTTTTCAAAAACCATATGGATTTGAATCACGTGTGATTACATCAGACATGCTTGAACCCTCGTGGGCATGCAAGAGTTTTTTCACGCCTGTCGGTTACGTCATTCGCCTGTGGGCAGTCTTTGAGTGAGGAGTCGTCCACCCGCTCGTCGATTTTTTTCATTGTTTAGGAATGGCTCAGAGACTGTTGCTTTGTTTGATAAAAAATTTTTCAAAACTGTAAGGCACAACTGAGTGGACACCATTCAATAAATTCAGCTGGTTTTCGGTAAAAATTTTAACGGCTGATGAGAGATTTTGGTCTGGTAGTGTCGCTTTAAGGACGGTCCACGGCGCCTGACGGCGATCTGCGCTTCGAGGCGGCAGCGTCTCGCCGTTTCAAGTTGAAAACTTCCACATTTCAGGCTCTGTTGACGCAGTAAGTCGTCAGAGAACAGAGAACTTTCAGAAGAAGTCAGCATGAGGAGTTTATTCGGACATTCCATTGTTAACGGTCATTTTGTAATGAAAGAACGTGCGGGCAGAGTCGCATGTCGGGCTGGACCCGACCGCGGGGGGTCGCGGCAGGAAAAACACCTCCGTTGGAAATCTTAACGGGCAAGTTGGAACATGCCCAAGCTGTTAAACAATTTCTCAGTTACTCACTTGTTGAAAGCCATTAAAAGCCGCCTGAATTCTACAAATGGTTTTCAACACGGAGGTGTTTTTCCTGTCGCGGCGCACACAGATTTGCCGAGTCGTCACGGAAACGACTCGGCGAATTTGCGCGTACGTCTTTCATTAAAAAAATGTCCTTAAACAGTGGAATGTCCGCATAAATTCCTCATGCCGGCCTCTTCTGAATCTTTTCTGTTCTCTCACGATGTCCTGGGTGAATTAAGCCTTAAATTAGGATGTTTTCAGCTCGAAACAGCCCGACGACAGCGCCTGGAAGCGCTGCAGGACGTCCCGCTCCGTGGGAAGTCCTTACACCGACAGAAACACCCCATAATCTCTCATCAGCCGTTAAACTTTTCACAGAAAACCAGCTTAATTTCTCGAATAGTGTCCACTCGGATATTCCTCACAGGTCCAGAAAAAATTTTGATAAAGTAACGCGCGCCGTCTCGAGCAGCGTGTGAAACAAAGGAATTCAGCCGAGAGGGCGGGACCACATCTCACTCAAGGCCTGCCCACAGGGAAATGACGTCACCGACACGCGTGAAAAAACTCACGCATGCGCACGAGGGTTCAAGCATGATTGGTGTAAATCCATATAGTTAAAAAAAAAATAAAAGGGTCGGTTTATTATCTAAGAGACCTCGTATTAGAGAAGCTTGAATCTTCGACTGGACTGGGTTGCTTGACGCGAGGACGTTTCGCTTCAATCGCAGAAGCTTCCTCAGCTAAAATTCTTGCTCTGGTAGTCTGACTTCTGTCTTGACTCTTGTAGAGAAGAATAAAACTAAGAATAAAAAAAAAAATTATTCTTCTCTACAAGAGTCAAGACAAAAGTCAGACTACCAGAGCAAGAATTTTAGCTGAGGAAGCTTCTGCGATTGAAGCGAAACGTCCTCACATCAAGCAACCCAGTCCAGTCGAAGATTCAAGCTTCTCTACTATGGAAACCACCTGGACAACTGAGAGCCTACACAGAAACAGTGCAACATATAGCATACCATAAATGTAAAAAACAACTTCAACATGCTCTCCTTAATACTAGGACTAGGACTGGTGGACACTAGGACTAGTGGGAAGTTCCTTCTTCAGACAGCTCTTATGGTCCAATTCTGTGCAAATGAACACAGGAGTCTTTCATGGCAAAAGCTTGTAAACTTAAAAGGGATCACATTATGCAAAACAGTTTTTGATCTAACTTTTACAGTTGAATGTGGTTGCAGTTTCATATCAGACATTCCCAAAATACCAAAGTTCTATTTGTATGTATGGGCTGCGCTGCTCTAAAAGAAACAGAACCCTGAAATGGCTTGTTTCAGATTTCTGTTATTTAAGCTAGCAGTGAGCACAGTTCAGCTAATCAGCTACTTAGCAAAGGTAGCTTTTTTGCTATCGGAATAGCTTTTCAGTTAACTTTGAAAACCACTAACAGACTAATGGCTTTCACTAAGCTGAGTTCCTTGAACCTTAAGTCAGCTAACATTTTTCTGAATAAGGTTTTAAGAGTCAAAAATGCTTGCAAACCCTAAAATCCCTAAAATAATACAAGTCTGTTCCTGTTAGAGTTTATACACTAATCCAATAAGTGAAACTGAAACATTGCATGAAGGCAACAAGCAGGGGTAAGCGTGGAGATTTGGCAGGTGGGGAACCCTAAAATGCAACTGGTACAGCTGGGGGAAGTAACACACCTCAAATTAACTCTCATACTGATTTGTACTGTAAGCTCTGATGGACTTGTGTGATCAACTGACCTACAATAAATAAAGAAAATCTACACCAGTTAATTAAACTAAGTGTTAGTTGATTTGGATTTGTTCTACAAATCTGAATTAATGAATTTATTTATTTATTCAGCACACAAACAAACAAAAACAAAAACTCATAATAAAACAACCCAACAAAGTACCAGTGTGGCCGAAAAGGAGTGGACAGAATTAAAGCTTAGAAATATGCACCCCTTATACTATAAAAATAAGAATTGTATACACACATATGAACAAATGAATGAATGAATTTATTCGACACACATACTTAACAAAAAAATTGTGAATCAAAAACAAAAAACTCAAACAATTTCCCAGTTTGTGCAGCTGAAAGGGTGTAGGCAGAAGCAATATAGATAGACAGACAGACAGACAGGACAGACAGACAAGACAAGACAAACAGACAAACAGACAGACAGCGGCCAAGAAGAAGGCCATTTGTGCCGCAAGTGAGGCTGCACTTGTGTAAGTGTGGCTATAGTTGAAGAGGGCTGATCCATGGGTTGCCGCTGGGACACTAGCTAGGGCCTGATCAACCCTGGCTGGGTCGCCTAGGCGAGGGTGTCTGATGTTGTGAGACCTGAAACACTTGATGACCCTAGGACAGTGTCCCAGTGCATCCAGGAGATGTTTCTTGCTCATATATATATATATATATATATCAATCAATTTTATTTATATAGCGCCAAATCACAACAAACAGTTGCCCCATATATATGTATATATATATATATGTATATATATATATATATATATATATATATATATATATATATACACATACGAGGTCTGTTAGAAAAGTATCGTACCTTTTTATTTTTTCAAAAACTATATGGATTTGATTCATATGTTTTTACGTCAGCCAAGCTTGAACCTTCGTGAGCATGCGTGATACAAAGGAACACCTCCGTTTCGGAGTGCCAGAGGACAAGTTGGGACATGCCTATCTCGGCTTTCAGTGCTTACCAGTCGAGTGAGTATAAGAGAAATTGTGGAGAGCTGGGCTTGTCCTCTGGCACTCCGAAACGGAGGTGTTCCTTTGTCTCGCTTCATCAGCGAATCGGTCGTGACGCGCGAAGCCTCCGCGCGGCTTTCCATGGCAAAATCTCTTGTTAAAAGTGAAATCTGCCGGAAAATGGCTGATGTCCAGCTCTTGTGATAACCAGAGAAATTGCACACAACAGTCCTGGGTCGATACAGCCATCCGTTTAGAAATGATGTGGTGGTTTCTGCCTCTCAATGGCGGCTCGGAGCGCGGCGCGCCGTGCGCCATTGTGGGCCGCCCTTAAAGCTGTAGTAACACTCCTTATTCTCTGTGAAGCCCGTAAAATTTTCACCGAAAGCCAGATAAATTTTTCAAATGGTTTCCAGCTGCCTGTCTCTAACAGTTTCTGAAAAAATTCTGATGGAAAAAAAGCCCAAATCATTCCGCCATTTCCTCACAATGAAACAATGACGAGAGGGGTGGAGCAGTGCTCACTCAAAGCCTGCTCACAGGCGAATGACGCAACCGACAGGTGTGGAAAAACTCACGCATGCGCACAAAGGTTCAAGCTTGGCTGACATAAAAACATATGAATCAAATCCATATAGTTTTTGAAAAAAATAAAAAGGTCAGTTACTTTTCTAACAGACCTGGTATGTATATACGAGGTCTGTTAGAAAAGTATCGGACCTTTTTATTTTTTTCAAAAACCATATGGATTTGAATCACGTGTGATTGCATCAGCCAAGCTTGAACCTTCGTGCGCATGCGTGAGTTTTTTCACGCCTGTCGGTTGCGTCATTCACCTGTGAGCAGGCTTTGAGTGAGCACTGGTCCACCCCCTCATCGTTAAGGAAATGGCGGAATGATTTGGAGCTTTGCTGCATCAATTTTTTCCTGAAACTGTGAGAGACCTCCAGGTGGACATCATTCGGAAAATTAATATGGCTTTCAGGGACGATTTTATGGGGATTACACAAATTAAGGACTGCTCCAGCCAGTTTAAAGACCGCCCACAGCATCTGAGAGCGCGGCGCGCTCTGAGTGCCGATCGACAGGCTAAAACCCCGCTGAAACAACCAGATCATTTCCAACGTGAAGGCTTTGTTGATCCAGGACGTTGTCTGACTTTCACAAAAAGGCAGAAGGCGTGGACATCAGCACTTTTTCGGCACTTTTTCGGCACATTCCACTGTTACAGGAGTTTATTTCATGGAAAAAGAAGTGGATGAATGTGCCACCGTGCCGCTCATGGCGCGGGACAAAACCACCTCCGTGTTGGTCTCTCAGTACGGCTTTCAGACGGCTTCCGGTTGCTTTTCAGTCATGTGAATATCCGAGAAATTGAGCATGAGCTGGACATGCCCTGTGAGGCTTCATCACGGCGTTGCTTTGTGCCATGCGGCTCTGCCGCAACGCACGGAATTCCTCCGCACGTCTGTCTCAATGTGCCGAAAAATTGCTGATGTCCACGTCTTCTGCAATTCCTGTGCTAGTCAGACGACATACCGGATCAAGACAGCATCCAGTTTAGAAATGAACGGCACATTCCACTGTTACAGGAGTTTTTGTCATGGAAAGAGGAGTGAACGCATGGTCATGTTGGATTTTTGCTCAGAAACAAGGGTGGAAATTCAGTGCTTCGATTTATCTGACTTAACGCCATAAGAACGACAATCATGGCATCCTCTGCGATTAAATGGCATTTGAAGTATTGCTTCAAATGTCATTAATTACTGGTAACAAATTATTTACTTTGATCTGTAATATGTTTGCAATAAGTGGTTCCCAACCCTAGTCTCAAAGACCCCCATCCTGCGCATTTTTCATCTCTCCCTGCTCTGCCAGAAGTGGATTATTTTATGCAGGTGTGCTCAGCCAATCAAGAGCTAACACACACTCAAATGAGCCAATTTGGAACAAGATCCAACCTAAGGTTAATGATTGTATATCTTTACTCCACCTTGTTTGGTTTCACATTGTAATGTTGCAGTCAGACTAAAAAACATTTCATCCCAACATCATCATCTCTGTAGGCCACATCTCGTCATACTTGACATTGGTTGACTTGTAGATATGATTGTAGATGTCAGATTATTCGCAATTTGGTGTATAGTTATGTTTGAACACACACAAAAAAAGTTCAGCCTAAATGGAAAAAATGAATAAAGGAATTTTTTCATTGCAACTACAACATTACTGTTAAGGGTTTTTTTTGTTTGTTTTTTTTACCAGCAACATACAGCGGCACTTGCTGACAAAAGTTTAAAATGTTCGACTTTTACCACGTCACAACAACAACAAAATGGGTGTTTTATCATTAATGAGGAGAAAAGACAGCAGCACAGAGAGCCACCCAGTTTTAATCGGGCACAGTGCATCTGGAAAGTATTCACGGCGCTTCGCTTTTTCCACATTTTGTTATGTTACACTCTTATTCCAAAATGGAGTAAATTCAGTTTTTCCCTCAAAAGTACATGTGATTTCTTAGGTTTTTTAATTTTTAATAAATTTGCAAAAATCTTAAAAAAAAAAAAACTTTTTCACATTGTCATTATGGGGTGTTGTGTGAGGGGAAAAAAAATAAATTTCATCCATTTTGGAATAAGGCTGTACCATAACAAAATGTGGAAAAAGTGAAGCACTGTGAATACTTTCCAGATGCACTATACGAGGGCTGTCCGTAAAGTATAGGTCCTTTTTATTTTTTTCAAAAACTATATGGATTTCATTCATATGTTTTTACGTCAGACATGCTTGAACCCTCGTGCGCATGCGTGAGTTTTTCCACGCCTGTCGGTGACGTCATTCGCCTGTGAGCACTCCTTGTGGGAGGAGTCGTCCAGCCCCTCGTCGGAATTCCTTTGTCTGAGAAGTTGCTGAGAGACTGGCGCTTTGTTTGATCAAACTTTTTTCTAAGCCTGTGAGACATATCGAAGTGGACATGGTTCAAAAAATTAAGCTGGTTTTCAGTGAAAATTTTAACAGCTGATGAGAGATTTTGAGGTGATTCTGTCGCTTTAAGGACTTTTCACGGTGCGAGACGTCGCGCAGCGCTCTCAGGCAGCGTCATCAGCCTGTTTCAAGCTTAAAACCTCCACATTTCAGGCTCTATTGATCCAGGACGTCGTGAGAGAACAGAGAAGTTTCAGAAGAAGTCGGTTTCAGCATTTTATCCGGATATTCCACTGTTAAAGGAGATTTTTTTAATGAAAGACGTGCGGACGGGTCCGCGCGTCGGGACGCAGCCGACGCAGCGCGGCGGCACAGGAAAAACACCTCCGTGTTGATAACCATTTGTTAAAATCCAGTTGGCTTTTGATGGCTTTCAGTGGAGTGAGTATATGAGAAATTGTTTATCAGCTGGAGATGTTCCAACTTGTCCTTAAGGCTTCCAGCAGAGGTGTTTTTCCTGTGACGGAGCGTCGCGGCGGCTGCGAGCCGACGCTGCAATCCGTCCACACGTCTTTCATTAAAAAAATCTCCTTTAACAGTGGAATATCCGGATAAAATGCTGAAACCGACTTCTTCTGAAACTTCTCTGTTCTCTCACGACGTCCTGGATCAACAGAGCCTGAAATGTGGAGGTTTTAAGCTTGAAACAGGCTGATGACGCCGCCTGAGAGCGCTGCACGACGTCTCGCACCGTGAAAAGTCCTTAAAGCGACAGAATCACCTCAAAATCTCTCATCAGCTGTTAAAATTTTCACTGAAAACCAGCTTAATTTTTCGAACCGTGTCCACTTCGATGTGTCTCACAGGTTTAGAAAAAATTTTGATCAAACAAAGCGCCAGTCTCTCAGCAACTTCTCAGACAAAGGAATTCTGACGAGGGGCTGGACGACTCCTCCCACAAGGAGTGCTCACAGGCGAATGACGTCACTGACAGGCGTGGAAAAACTCACGCATGCGCACGAGGGTTCAAGCATGTCTGACGTAAAAACATATGAATGAAATCCATATAGTTTTTGAAAAAAATAAAAAGGACCGTTACTTTACGGACAGACCTCGTACATTACATTATTGTGCATTTCACTTTTCTTCTGCTGTTTAATGTGTGATTGTAATGTGCCTCAACTTCCTGTAACTGGTCCAAAAGTCCAAACAATCCACAAAGTGATTTCACACTGTAAATGCCCCAGACCATGATTCAGTTTGATTCGGATCAAGACCGAGGCTTTTGGTCAGACCACATTTTGGTCCTTTGTTCTGGACCGTGGTATAGGGCTGCTGTCAATGCTTGCTAGTTTGGTTTGGACCAAAGTGAAAAGGCTTAGAGTCCAGACCAAAAAAAGGTAGGTGTGAAAACATAGTGTGTGGTTGAGAGACTTGGACTCTAACCAGTAATGTCCGGAGATGAATGATGTCTTTCTGTCTCCCACAGGATCCGTAAGGTGCTGCAGGAATGACTTTGTGTCAAATGGTCACTTTGGGAAAACAGTTGAGATGTCCTACTTGCATCTTGAGGGAACGTCATCTACGACATTTTGGCCACGTGGCGTGTTTCTCTGAGCACAATTGCAGTGCTGAGAATCCCAGCAAGTGGAAAACACCAAGGGGACACCCACATCACCTGGCTTTGGCAGACAGGCGACTACTTTAGGGAGGTGAGGATGGACTGGCTGGCTGCCTGGTTGGTTGCCAGCCAGAAAGTAGGACAGTTCCACACAGTGGTGGGTGTGGTGATGTGTGATCTCGTGTCTCACAAAATAGTTTTTTTTTTTTTTTTAAATGATGTTTGTAACATTTGATAAATTTTTATTTACAACCACTTATCCAAGATCAGGTCGCGGGGGGTAGAGTCCATCTCAGCAGTCATAGGGCGTGAGGTAGGGTACACCCTGGACAGGACGCCAGTCTGTCACAGGGCCACAAACAGACAAACAAACACATTCACACCCGCATGCACACCTACAGACAATTTAAAGTTTCCACTCCACCTAACCTGCATGTCTTTGGATGTGGGAGGAAGCCGGAGCACCCGGACAGAACCCACGCAAACAGTGAGAACACGCAAACTCCACACAGAAAGGCCACAGGTGGGAATCGACCCCATGACCTTCTCAAAACAGAACAAAATGTTTAAATTTTGTTTAAATTGGAATGTTTAGATGTGACAACTTTATTTGTGATGAAGAATGTCACAAACAAAAAAAAACAACAACACATTTTTATAATAATTCTATGGTGCTTAAAGCTTTGTGATAGAACACAGGGTAAAGATATCAAACATGTATTTTGTATTTCCTTGGATCATCTTATGGTCATTATGTGAAATTTTACATGAACCTGCACCAAATAAATGGGGGGGATTTTGGTCCTTAATGCACTCTGTGTACATCTGCACTTTTTTTCAAATAACGCATTTTATGTGAGTCTGCATCAGCACATATTTAGCATATGTTGTTTTTAGTCCTGCTTGGTTGGATGGGATATGTTGTCCTTTTTTATGATATGTTGTCTTTATGATATGCTGCCTTTCTTGAAGATTTTGTGTTGAAAAGATGCTGCTAAAATGAAGTTTCATTGTGTCCACAATGACAGTAAAGTTCTATTCTATTCTGTCTGTAAATTTAGACGAAATCAGGAAGAGAAAGACCATTTTCAGAGATTGCACAGAGTAAATGCACCGTTACATACCCTTTAAAATTTTCTGGTGAATCACGCTGCTACATTTTCAGTGGTAAATGGTAAATGGACTGCATTTATATAGCGCTTTTCCATCTGCATCAAAGCGCTTTACAATTATGCCTCACATTCACCCCGATGTCAGGGTGCTGCCATACAAGGCGCTCGCTACACACCGGGAGCAATAGGAGATTAAAGGCCTTGCCCAAGTGCCCTTAGTGATTTTCCAGTCAGGCAGGGATTTGAACTCATGATCTTCTGGACTCAAACCCAACACCTTAACCACTAGACCATCACCTCCCACCGCCATGCGATAATAAGAAAGGTGATAAATCTGTCATGAAACCAACAAGGGAAACTACATGCCAGCTACTTCACATTAATAAATGCACAAAACAAAACACAAAAAGTGTAAAAACACATCAGATAAGATTCCTGTGATGGTCCACAATCCCTCACTGATACACAGTACACCTCCTGTGCCGTGGTTCATGGAAACACCTCTGCACTGCTCTCCTGTCTTTGCGCACTGGTGTGATAAGGCAGCGCTGGCTTGTGTTACTTCACTCGGGTACTCCCGGGGGGAATCCCCCTGGTGTTGCTGTGTGTGTCTGTGTGTGTCCGCAAAAAGGGAAGAATGCCACCATTGAGCACCCTGCCATTGCGCCAGCAATCCTCTCCCCCGTGCCCTCTCCCCTTCCCGTCCTCGCTTGCACTCTGACGTACAGTTGGAGCAGATTTGGTGACACCAAGATAAAAGCCTTCCTCTGTTTCTCTCTTTCTCTGCTTTCCTCTTTCTCCAGTGTCACCAGAGCGCTGAGTGCCGGTAGCTTGGCTGTACGCATAGAGAGCTCATTCAAATGGACACAATCACTTTTCACTTCTGCCTTGTGATAAACCAGAGTTCAGTGTGTCTCTGTGCAATATGTTGACTGGAAAAAAGCAGCCGGGAGGTCACCCCGCAAGATGCGTGAAAACTACACTTCAATAATACTCCACTGAAAGCGCCCAGTTTCATCTGTTATTAAAGTGATCATGACAACGCTGAACCTGTCAGCACCACGCTTAACAGACAGGTTTTAAACCAAGAAAAGAATAAAAGAAAAAAACACGACAAACTGATCTGATTTGCCCACATTGGCTGCAAAATCTGCTCACTCATTCAACTGAGTGAAGTCAAAGAAAGAGACGTTTGGATCCAGTCATCAGACACAAAATTAAGAGTCCAATCTCAATGAAATTTAACAACTATAAAACAGTAAGAGGGGAAATTTTGTTGCCTTTTTCTTGACTGCATAACTGAATACAACCCCTGACAAAAATTATGGAATCACTGGCCTCGGAGGATGTTCATTCAGTTGTTTAATTTTGTAGAAAAAAAGCAGATCACAGACATGACACAAAACTAAAGTAATTTCAAATGGCAACTTTCTGGCTTTAAGAAACACTATAAGAAATCAAGAAAAAAAAATTGTGGCAGTCAGTAACGGTTACTTTTTTAGACCAAGCAGAGGGAAAAAATATGGAATCACTCAATTAAACCAATTGATTGATCTAGTTATCTAGATTACGATTTGTTTCCCAGTGTAATCTTTACGTGCCTTAACTAAAGCACTCCTTCTGCTGAATCACCTCTAAATTATTTACACATTATTCACTTTGCGTGTTTTTAGGAATCCGCTAGCTTAGCGTAGCTACTAGCTCTTACCCGATTTAGCATGGCGGCTTCTCCTGTCTCTCCCGCACTTTTCTGCTCTGGGTGTGAAATGTTTAGTTATTCCTCGGCCTCCTTTAGCAGTAATGGTACTTGTAATAAGTGTAGCTTATTCGTAGCTTTGGAGGCCAGGCTGGGCGAATTGGAGACTCGGCTCCGCACCGTGGAAAATTCTACAGCTAGCCAGGCCCCTGTAGTCGGTGCGGACCAAGGTAGCTTAGCCGCCGTTAGTTACCCCCTGGCAGATCCCGAGCAGCCGGGAAAGCAGGCCGACTGGGTGACTGTGAGGAGGAAGCGTAGCCCTAAACAGAAGCCCCGTGTACACCGCCAACCCATTCACATCTCTAACCGTTTTTCCCCACTCGACGACACACCCGCCGAGGATCAAACTCTGGTTATTGGCGACTCTGTTTTGAGAAATGTGAAGTTAGCGACACCAGCAACCATAGTCAATTGTCTTCCGGGGGCCAGAGCAGGCGACATTGAAGGAAATTTGAAACTGCTGGCTAAGGCTAAGCGTAAATTTGGTAAGATTGTAATTCACGTCGGCAGTAATGACACCCGGTTACGCCAATCGGAGGTCACTAAAATTAACATTAAATCGGTGTGTAACTTTGCAAAAACAATGTCGGACTCTGTAGTTTTCTCTGGGCCCCTCCCCAATCGGACCGGGAGTGACATGTTTAGCCGCATGTTCTCCTTGAATTGCTGGCTGTCTGAGTGGTGTCCAAAAAATTAGGTGGGCTTCATAGATAATTGGCAAAGCTTCTGGGGAAAACCTGGTCTTGTTAGGAGAGACGGCATCCATCCCACTTTGGATGGAGCAGCTCTCATTTCTAGAAATCTGGCCAATTTTCTTAAATCCTCCAAACCGTGACTATCCAGGGTTGGGACCAGGAAGCAGAGTTGTAGTCTTACACACCTCTCTGCAGCTTCTCTCCCCCTGCCATCCCCTCATTACCCCATCCCCGTAGAGACGGTGCCTGCTCCCAGACTACCAATAACCAGCAAAAATCTATTTAAGCATAAAAATTCAAAAAGAAAAAATAATATAGCACCTTCAACTGCACCACAGACTAAAACAGTTAAATGTGGTCTATTAAACATTAGGTCTCTCTCTTCTAAGTCCCTGTTGGTAAATGATATAATAATTGATCAACATATTGATTTATTCTGCCTAACAGAAACCTGGTTACAGCAGGATGAATATGTTAGTTTAAATGAGTCAACACCCCCGAGTCACACTAACTGTCAGAATGCTCGTAGTACGGGCCGGGGCGGAGGATTAGCAGCAATCTTCCATCCCAGCTTATTAATTAATCAAAAACCCAGACAGAGCTTTAATTCATTTGAAAGCTTGTCTCTTAGTCTTGTCCATCCAAATTGGAAGTCCCAAAAAACAGTTTTATTTGTTATTATCTATCGTCCACCTGGTCGTTACTGTGAGTTTCTCTGTGAATTTTCAGACCTTTTGTCTGACTTAGTGCTTAGCTCAGATAAGATAATTATAGTGGGCGATTTTAACATCCACACAGATGCTGAGAATGACAGCCTCAACACTGCATTTAATCTATTATTAGACTCTATTGGCTTTGCTCAAAAAGTAAATGAGTCCACCCACCACTTTAATCATATCTTAGATCTTGTTCTGACTTATGGTATGGAAATAGAAGACTTAACAGTATTCCCTGAAAACTCCCTTCTGTCTGATCATTTCTTAATAACATTTACATTTACTCTGATGGACTACCCAGCAGTGGGGAATAAGTTTCATTACACTAGAAGTCTTTCAGAAAGCGCTGTAACTAGGTTTAAGGATATGATTCCTTCTTTATGTTCTCTAATGCCATATACCAACACAGTGCAGAGTAGCTACCTAAACTCTGTAAGGGAGATAGAGTATCTCGTCAATAGTTTTACATCCTCATTGAAGACAACTTTGGATGCTGTAGCTCCTCTGAAAAAGAGAGCTTTAAATCAGAAGTGTCTGACTCCGTGGTATAACTCACAAACTCGTAGCTTAAAGCAGATAACCCGTAAGTTGGAGAGGAAATGGCGTCTCACTAATTTAGAAGATCAATCAATCAATCAACTTTTTTCTTGTATAGCGCCAAATCACAACAAACAGTTGCCCCAAGGCGCTCCACTTTGCAAGGCAAGGCCATACAATAATTATGAAACACAGTCTACGTCTAAAGCAACATAACCAAGGGATGGTCCAGGGTCACCCGATCCAGCCCTAACTATAAGCCTTAGCGAAAAGGAAAGTTTTAAGCCTAATCTTAAAAGTAGAGAGGGTATCTGTCTCCCTGATCTGAATTGGGAGCTGGTTCCACAGGAGAGGAGCCTGAAAGCTGAAGGCTCTGCCTCCCATTCTACTCTTACAAACCCTAGGAACTACAAGTAAGCCCGCAGTCTGAGAGCGAAGCGCTCTAATGGGGTAATATGGTACTATGAGGTCCCTAAGATAAGATGGGACCTGATTATTCAAAACCTTATAAGTAAGAAGAAGAATTTTAAATTCTATTCTAGCATTAACAGGAAGCCAATGAAGGGAGGCCAACACGGGTGAGATATGCTCTCTCCTGCTAGTCCCCGTCAGTACTCTAGCTGCAGCATTCTGAACCAACTGAAGGCTTTTTAGGGAACTTTTAGGACAACCTGATAATAATGAATTACAATAGTCCAGCCTAGAGGAAACAAATGCATGAATTAGTTTTTCAGCATCACTCTGAGACAAGACCTTTCTGATTTTAGAGATATTGCGTAAATGCAAAAAGGCAGTCCTACATATTTGTTTAATATGCGCTTTGAATGACATATCCTGATCAAAAATAACTCCAAGATTTCTCACAGTATTACTAGAGATCAGGGTAAGATCTTCACTTAGCCTGGAAAAAGAGTCTGTTGCTCTATAAAAAAGCCCTCCATAAAGCTAGGACATCTTTCTACTCATCACTAATTGAAGAAAATAAGAACAACCCCAGGTTTCTTTTCAGCACTGTAGCCAGGCTGACAAAGAGTCAGAGCTCTATTGAGCTGAGTATTCCATTAACTTTAACTAGTAATGACTTCATGACTTTCTTTGCTAACAAAATTTTAACTATTAGAGAAAAAATTACTCATAACCATCCCAAAGACGTATCGTTATCTTTGGCTGCTTTCAGTGATGCCGGTATTTGGTTAGACTCTTTCTCTCCGATTGTTCTGTCTCAGTTATTTTCATTAGTTACTTCATCCAAACCATCAACATGTTTATTAGACCCCATTCCTACCAGGCTGCTCAAGGAAGCCCTACCATTATTTAATGCTTCGATCTTAAATATGATCAATCTATCTTTGTTAGTTGGCTATGTACCACAGGCTTTTAAGGTGGCAGTAATTAAACCATTACTTAAAAAGCCATCACTTGACCCAGCTATCTTAGCTAATTATAGGCCAATCTCCAACCTTCCTTTTCTCTCAAAAATTCTTGAAAGGGTAGTTGTAAAACAGCTAACTGATCATCTGCAGAGGAATGGTCTATTTGAAGAGTTTCAGTCAGGTTTTAGAATTCATCATAGTACAGAAACAGCATTAGTGAAGGTTACAAATGATCTTCTTATGGCCTCGGACAGTGGACTCATCGCTGTGCTTGTTCTGTTAGACCTCAGTGCTGCTTTTGATACTGTTGACCATAAAATTTTATTACAGAGATTAGAGCATGCCATAGGTATTAAAGGCACTGCGCTGCGGTGGTTTGAATCATATTTGTCTAATAGATTACAATTTGTTCATGTAAATGGGGAATCTTCTTCACAGACTAAAGTTAATTATGGAGTTCCACAAGGTTCTGTGCTAGGACCAATTTTATTCACTTTATACATGCTTCCCTTAGGCAGTATTATTAGACGGTATTGCTTAAATTTTCATTGTTACGCAGATGATACCCAGCTTTATCTATCCATGAAGCCAGAGGACACACACCAATTAGCTAAACTGCAGGATTGTCTTACAGACATAAAGACATGGATGACCTCTAATTTCCTGCTTTTAAACTCAGATAAAACTGAAGTTATTGTACTTGGCCCCACAAATCTTAGAAACATGGTGTCTAACCAGATCCTTACTCTGGATGGCATTACCCTGACCTCTAGTAATACTGTGAGAAATCTTGGAGTCATTTTTGATCAGGATATGTCATTCAAAGCGCATATTAAACAAATATGTAGGACTGCTTTTTTGCATTTACGCAATATCTCTAAAATCAGAAAGGTCTTGTCTCAGAGTGATGCTGAAAAACTAATTCATGCATTTATTTCCTCTAGGCTGGACTATTGTAATTCATTATTATCAGGTTGTCCTAAAAGTTCCCTAAAAAGCCTTCAGTTAATTCAAAATGCTGCAGCTAGAGTACTGACGGGGACTAGAAGGAGAGAGCATATCTCACCCATATTGGCCTCTCTTCATTGGCTTCCTGTTAATTCTAGAATAGAATTTAAAATTCTTCTTCTTACTTATAAGGTTTTGAATAATCAGGTCCCATCTTATCTTAGGGACCTCGTAGTACCATATCACCCCAATAGAGCGCTTCGCTCTCAGACTGCAGGCTTACTTGTAGTTCCTAGGGTTTGTAAGAGTAGAATGGGAGGCAGAGCCTTCAGCTTTCAGGCTCCTCTCCTGTGGAACCAGCTCCCAATTCAGATCAGGGAGACAGACACCCTCTCTACTTTTAAGATTAGGCTTAAAACTTTCCTTTTTGCTAAAGCTTATAGTTAGGGCTGGATCAGGTGACCCTGAACCATCCCTTAGTTATGCTGCTATAGACGTAGACTGCTGGGGGGTTCCCATGATGCACTGTTTCTTTCTCTTTTTGCTCTGTATGCACCACTCTGCATTTAATCATTAGTGATCGATCTCTGCTCCCCTCCACAGCATGTCTTTTTCCTGGTTCTCTCCCTCAGCCCCAACCAGTCCCAGCAGAAGACTGCCCCTCCCTGAGCCTGGTTCTGCTGGAGGTTTCTTCCTGTTAAAAGGGAGTTTTTCCTTCCCACTGTAGCCAAGTGCTTGCTCACAGGGGGTCGTTTTGACCGTTGGGGTTTTACATAATTATTGTATGGCCTTGCCTTACAATATAAAGCGCCTTGGGGCAACTGTTTGTTGTGATTTGGCGCTATATAAAAAAATTGATTGATTGATTGACTCAATTCTGAGGAAAAAATTATGGAATCATGAAAAACAAAAGAACACTCCAACACATCACTAGTATTTTGTTGCACCACCTCTGGCTTTTATAACAGCTTGCAGTCTCTGAGGCATGGACTTAATGAGTGACAAACAGTACTCTTCATCAATCTGGCTCCAACTTTCTCTGATTGCTGTTGCCAGATCAGCTTTGCAGGTTGGAGCCTTGTCATGGACCATTTTCTTCAACTTCCACCAAAGATTTTCAATTGGATTAAGATCCGGACTATTTGCAGGCCATGACATTGACCCTATGTGTCTTTTTGCAAGGAATATTTTCACAGTTTTTGCTCTATGGCAAGATGCATTATCATCTTGAAAAATGATTTCATCATCCCCAAACATCCTTTCAATTGATGGGATAAGAAAAGTGTCCAAAATATCAACGTAAACTTGTGCATTTATTGATGATGTAATGACAGCCAGCTCCCCAGTGCTTTTACCTGACATGCAGCCCCATATCATCAATGACTGTGGAAATTTACATGTTCTCTTCAGGCAGTCATCTTTATAAATCTCATTGGAACGGCACCAAACAAAAGTTCCAGCATCATCGCCTTGCCCAATGCAGATTCAAGATTCATCACTGAATATGACTTTCATCCAGTCATCCACAGTCCATGATTGCTTTTCCTTAGCACATTGTAACCTGGTTTTTTTCTGTTTAGGTGTTAATGATGGCTTTCGTTTAGCTTTTCTGTATGTAAATCCCATTTCCTTTAGGTGGTTTCTTACAGTTCGGTCACAGACGTTGACTCCAGTTTCCTCCCATTCGTTCCTCATTTGTTTTGTTGTGCATTTTTGATTTTTGAGACATATTGCTTTAAGTTTTCTGTCTTGATGCTTTGATGTCTTCCTTGGTCTACCAGTATGTTTGCCTTTAACAACCTTCCCATGTTGTTTGTATTTGGTCCAGAGTTTAGACATAGCTGACTGTGAACAACCAACATCTTTTGCAACATTGTGTGCTGATTTACCCTCTTTTAAGAGTTTGATAATCCTCTCCTTTGTTTCAATTGACATCTCTCGTGTTGGAGCCATGATTCATGTCAGTCCACTTGGTGCAACAGCTCTCCAAGGTGTGATCACTCCTCTTTAGATGCAGACTAACGAGCAGATCTGATTTGATGCAGGTGTTAGTTTTGGGGATGAAAATTTACAGGGTGATTCCATAATTTATTCCTCAGAATTGAGTGAGTCCATATTTTTTTCCCTCTGCTTGGTCTAAAAAAGTAACCGTTACTGACTGCCACAATTTTTTTTCCTGATTTCTTATAGTGTTTCTTAAAGCCAGAAAGTTGCCATTTGAAATGACTTTAGTTTTGTGTCATGTCTGTAATCTGCTTTTTTTCTACAAAATTAAACAACTGAATGAACATCCTCCGAGGCCGGTGATTCCATAATTATTGCCAAGGGTTGTATAAGTTGTAACCTGAATACACACACACACACACACACACACACACACACACACACACACACACACACACACACACACACACACACACACACACACACACACACACACACACACACACACGTGTGCGTAAAGGGGTCTTAAAAAATTGACAGGTACCCAATAGCAAGATAAGTTTGATGGATGTTTCTGAGGTAATCATCAACAGAATTTTATTTCTTCTCTGTCTAAAAACTGTTGGTTTTCTACTTTATATGCTTAAGTGTATATTGTTGTTGTTTTTAATCTGAATAAATCTTACTAATCTGGCTGAGGGAAGCCACGTCTGACACTGTGATCAGCAGCACCGGAGCACCCCAGGGCATGGTGCTGGCACCTCTTCTCTTTACCCTGTACACCTCTGACTTCTGCTACAACTTTGAGCTGTGTCACATCCAGTAGTTCGTAGATGACACAGCCATTGTTGTTGGATGCATCAGGGATGACAGAGAGGAGGAGTACAGGAGCCTAGTGAAGGACTTTGCTGTCTGGTGCCACACAAACCATACAGCTCAACACCTCAAAGACAAAGGAGCTGGTCAATGACTTTGGGAAGTCCAGATCAAGTCTGCAGCCAGTTCTGATCCAGTGAGATGAGGTGGAGGTGGTGATTCCTAGAAGTTCCTCAGGCTGTGGCTGGATAGCAAAATTAGATTTGTGTCATGTCTGTGATGTGCTTTTTTTCTACAAAATTAAACAACTGAATCAACATCCTCCGAGGCTGGTGATTCCATAATTTTTGCCAGGGGTTGTACATGTAGCAAAGGAGATGCAACATACAGTACGTGGCAGTGACAGCAAGCACAGAGACAGACGGTAAACAAACGTCTGATTAAGGGTGTTGTTGTATTTTGTGGAACCACGCTAGAAGCTTCACTGCACCGTACACATTTTATTAGCTGCACCAGCTGCTTTTAACATGGTCAGTTCCAGCCTGACCAAGGTGTAATAAATAGTAATAAACTTTGTAAAAATGCACTGAGTGAATGTATGGACAGACAAGAGAAATCAGAGATTTCTGACATCTTCCACGGGTTGACGAGGACTCAAAATAAAAGATATGTGATTCACATCGTGACCCAGACTATACCTGGATGTGGACTCCACAGCACAGTGCAATAATTGCATACAAAATAGTGTCTTCCTGATCATGATTTTACATTGTGATGTTGTATCCATGACGTAGTTTTGATGTAATCCTTAAAAGTCAACAAAGTGAAATTCTGATGCAGAATCTGGATCCGGATGCAGATCACCTCCATAATTTAATGGAAGTGGACAACAATGTGTGTTGAAAATTTGGTGAAAATCTGTTAAGGAGTTTTGATGTAGTCCTCAAAATCGGACAAAGTGAAGCGTACAAACTGAAATCCTGATCCAGAATCTGGATCCGGATCACCTCCAAAATTCAGTGGAGTCTTCCATGGCCTAATATCTATCTGTTGTGTAAATTTGTTGAGAATCCGTGAAGTAGGTTTTTTATGTAATCCTTCAAAGCCTATATAAAGTGAAATCTTGATCCAGAATTTGGATCTGGATTAATTTCATCTAAAATTTAATGAAGTCTTCCATGGCCTAATATCTATCTGTGGTGGAGATTTCGTCAAAATCCCTGCGGACATAATAAATTAGTCTTTCCCCTACACATTTGTGAGCACACAAACCCAAATAAATAAATAAATGCTATCACTTGTAACTCACTGAATTAAAAGGGCATTTAAAGTAGACCTGCAGTGAAATAAATGTGGTCAGATTTCAGTATTTATAAGACCCTTGTGAATGCAGTAAAGTAAATCTGTAAGCCCAAATTTGTAATTCAGCGGAGAAATCTTCGTTTAAAAATGACAAATTTGCAGCTAAAATTTAGCCCTCTGTGAAAACAGTTTGTACAGCCGTATCATTTCCATGACGTCAGGGACAAGACGACGCGCTCCCGCCTTCAGTCCAATCCCACATTGAAATTGATTTTATCTGTTAGTAATGTTACTTATACACGTCCTGGTTTCAAAATCCAAAAGTAAGCTGCAATGAATGTGAGATACAGATCTGTGTGCTCAGATCAGCAACGACATCGACAGCGGGCGCCATTCTTCCTCTCTTGCTCTCTGCTTCCGCTGCGCTTATTAAGTCTGTGGCCTCGTTAATGAGCCGACACGGGCCACTCACACCGCCCGTGTCTGCTTTGCAGCCGGTGTTGTGCCAGATTCAGCGCACAACACCGGCATCACCTCTCTGTCTACTGAATGGAGCTGCAGCACACTTGGCACAAGTCCTGAGATTACACTCGCTGTTTTAATGTGAAACGGCCGGTACACCTGTTGCTGCAAGGACAGACTTCTTGCGTCAAAATCCACAGCACCGCACGTCTCGGCAATCGGAGCCCCAGAGCTCCATGGGCGCTGAGAGAGGTTTATATATTTTTAATGACTGGGATTCTTTGCGGGTCTCGCCTCCATATCCTGCGATGGTACCGGAAGCGAAAGACAGTAGATTTTCATTGTGACACCACTCAATCAAACGGGCATATGAAAAAGTCCCCCAAAATAATTTTCAAGCACAAATAAAAGAAATGTGTACTCACCAAACCTGCCGCAAGACAATATGAAGTTTTTAAAAAAGTAGATCCTTCTGTATAAGACAAGAAAAAGGTGGAGATGCAAACTGACGTAAATCCACAAATTACAGTTGGCGCGCAATGCATGCTGGGAGAGAGGGTCTTCTCCATGACATCTCGGCAGCGTCCATGAGAGGGACAGTTTTGCGGAGGGCTAAATGTTAGCTGTAAATTTGTCATTTTTAAATGAAGATTTCTCCGCTGAATGACAGATCTGGGCTTCCAGATTTACTTTACTACATTCAGAAGGATCTTATATCTTATTGTGGGCAGTCTAGTCTAAGGCACACCTGTGCACTAATCATGGTGTCTAATCAGCATCTTGATATGGCACACCTGTGAGGTGGGATGGATTATCTCAGCAAAGGAGAAGTGCTCACTAGCACAGATTTAGACTGGTTTGTGAACAATATTTGAGGGAAATGGTGATATTGTGTATGTGGAAAAAGTTTTAGATCTTTGAGTTCATCTCATACAAAATGGGAGCAAAACCAAAAGTGTTGCATTTATATTTTTGTTGAGTATATATTTGTATACCCTTGACCTTTTCCAGTTGCTGGAGTCCTTGACACTGAGGTACCTGAATGTTGGATCATGCAAAAAGAAATGTGCCACATGGCCAAAATGTCGTAGCTGATGTTCCCTCACAATATAAGTGGTATGTCTCTTCTGAGTCTCCCTAAGTAACCATTCAATTGACACAAAGTCATTCCATTGGTAACCAAGGATCCTTAGACATGGCACCAAAGACATCTAGTCATCACCTTAGGTCCCCGGTTAATGTCCAAGTCTCACAGCTGTACAGTAAGACAAGAAGTACCAGTACACAAAAGACTTGGCTCTTTGTTCTCCTGCAAAGTTATCAGCACTGCCAAACACCTGAACCAGGGACCTCATACATTCACATGACCCAGTGGAAAAGAAACCAGACACTTCCTCCCCCCAACACGTTATGTTATAAAATTACATGTCGCTTGAAATTACAACCCCAATTCCAGTGAAGTTGGGACATTGTGTAAAATGTAAATAAAAACAGAATACAATGATTTGCAAATCCTCTTCAACCTATATTGAATTGAATACACCACAAAGACAAGATATTCAATGTTCAAACTGATAAACTTTATTGTTTTTGTGCAGATATTTACTCATTTTGAAATGGATGCCTGCAACACGTTTCAAAAAAGCTGGGACAGTGGTATGTTTACCACTGTGTTAACTTACCTTTCCTTCTAACAACACTCAATAAGCATTTGGGAACTGAGGACACTAACTGTTGAAGCTTTGTAGGTGGAATTCTTTCCCATTCTTGCTTGATGTACAACTTCAGTTGTTCAACAGTCCAGGGTCTCCGTTGTCGTATTTTGCGCTTCATAATGCGCCACACATTTTCAATGGGCGACAGGTCTGGACTGCAGGCAGGCCAGTCTAGTACCCGCACTCTTTTACTATGAAGCCACGCTGTTGTAACACATGCAGAATGTGGTTTGGCATTGTCTTGCTGAAATAAGCAGGGACGTTGCTTGGATGGCAGCATGTGTTGTTCCAAAACCTGGATGTACCTTTCAGCATTGATGGTGCCATCACAGATCTGTAAGTTGCCCATGCCGTGGGCACTAACACACCCTCACACCATCAGAGATGCTGGCTTTTGAACTTTGCGCTGGTAACAATCTGGATGGTCTTTTTCCTCTTTTGTCCAGAGGACACGACCTCCATGATTTCCAAAAACAATTTGAAATGTGAACTCATCAGACCACAGCACACTTTTCTACTTTGCGTCTGTCCATTTCAAATGAGCTCGGGCCCAGAGAAGGCAGCGGTGTTTCTGGATGTTGTTGATGTATGGCTTTCGCTTTGCATGGTAGAGTTTTAACTTGCACTTGTAGATGTAGCGACGAACTGTGTTAACTGGCAATGGTTTTCTGAAGTGTTCCTGAGCCCATGCAGTAAGATCTTTACACAATGATATCGGTTTTTAATGCAGTGCTGCCTGAGGGATCGAAGATCACAGGCGGTGGTTTTCGGCCTTGTCACTTACGTGTAGAAAGTTATCCGGATTCTCTGAATCTTCTGATTATATTATGGACTGTAGATGATGGAATTCCTAAATTCCTTGCAACTTAACATTGAGAAACATTGTTCTTAAACTGCTGGAGTATTTTTTCATGCAGTTGTTCACAAAGTGGTGATCCTCACCCCATCTTTGCTTGTGAATGGCTGAGACTTTTGGGGATGCTCCTTTTATACCCAATCATACCCAATTCCCGTGGCGTTTCTGTGTGGAGTTTGCATGTTCTCCCCGTGTGTGCGGGTTTCCTCCGGGTGTTCCGGTTTCCTCCCACATCCAAAGACATGCGGGTTAGGTGGATTGGAGTCTTTAAATTGTCTGTAGGTGTGTGTGTGGGTGTGTCTGTGCTTGTTTGTCTGTATGTGGCCCTGTGACAGACTGGCATCCTGTCCTGGGTGTACCCCGCCTCGCGCTCTATGACTGCTGGGATAGGCTCCAGCCCCCCGCGACCCTTAATTGGACTAAGCGGTAGAAGATGAATGAATGAATGAATGAACTTAGGTTTACTCCTAAATTTATTCTGGGAATGTGAACTCGGGGGTGCCGAAAATGGGAGAACAAGGAGAAGGATTCTTGGGGTCCATAATTGACATAATTGATAGGAGCCCAGAGAGACCCCAATACAATTTTAATACTGACAAAATAACATGGGGGTGGGCCAGTAAAATTTCTTTTCATGGGGACCAAAATCCCTGGTGGCACCACTGTGTGAAGCAATTGGTTTCTGTACTTTTTCTCAAGTCAAGTATGAATGGACAATAAAAACACTTATTATACATATTTTTAAAAGTAGAACATACTTTTCCACATCTGCATCCAAACAAGCGAGATAGAGAACATGTCGTAAAGTTTGTTATCCTGAAAGAAATTTTATTTATTTCGCTTATGTTAAGAAAACCATAAAAACACTGATAATCTGTTCACATATAAAGAAAAGAAAGATAAATCAAGATCCAAAGATGACAACACTCATAACAACAGGACTAAAGCAATCAAGAAATTTCAGAATTAACCAATTTTAGTAAGACGCAAAATCAGTAAAGTACAATAAATAATTTTTAAAAAATGATCAAGAGCAAGTGTAGTACAAACAATAAAAGAATAAGTAAAAGCACAATAGCATAAGATTGTCAAGAGCTATAAATAAAAAAAAGGAGAAGGAAGAGGGGGAGGAGGAGGTAGAGGCCAGCATGACAAAAAGAAATGTTTACACAGCAAAATGACATAAATTTGTCTTCACAGTTAAAGTTGAATGTTATCATAAAAGTGTTAAGATGAGTATGTAATTTTAGTGTGAGTGAGTAAGTCACCTGACAAGTGACGCTGGGGGACACAGATGATTAGTCTCACATCCAATTCTATTAAAGGCACACGGTCATAATCTCTAATCGCTTCCACGTCTGGCGGAATAACAGAGCAGGTTAATCTGGATTATACGTCACCACAGTGAGGTCACACTCAAGGCAGCTGATACTCGAGCCAGCCGGGAAAAGAGGAAGACGTCGACAGAGAGAGACAATGTAAACCGGGTGGTGAGGAGACTGAAATATTCACAAAGACAATAACAAATGATGAAACTTTTATCTACAGTGGGTGATCACTGCATTTATTATAAATAAATACTTCAAATCAGATACAAACAACAAAGTGCACAGAAATTGTGCATCTTAAAGTTTTCCAGTAAGGGTGCCATTGTTAAAAATTGTAAAAATTGTATAAAATTAGAGGTGTATTCAATGGCCCAAGCAGAGGGTCACCCCTTTGAGTCTGGTCTGCTTGAGGTTTCTTCCTCAGAGGGAGTTTTTCCTTACCACTGCTGCTCTGGGAGTTAGTAATGTTAGACCTTACTTATGTGAAGTGCCTTGAGGCAACTCTGTTGTGATTTGGTGCTATATAAATGAAATAAAATAAATTGAAATTGAATTGAAATGTCTAAGCATTCATATTCTAACAAAAGGTCAAGTGGGACCTTTTTTCAGTTATTGAGGAAAATGATTAATTATAAATTTACTATTTCCATCTTCAAATTACAAAACAACAAAAACTTGATTTTTTTTTGTACACATGCATTGCCGATGATCACTCATTCAGTAATAAAACAATGCTAAAAATGGGATTATACACAAATGTGTTTCCTTATGAATCACAGACCACCAAAAAGAATTTATGTAACTGTATTTTAATTATTCAGATTTTTTAATCTTCTTCTTTTGGCTGATCCCCTTAGGGGTCACCACAGCAGAACAATTGTTTCCATCTCACCTTGTCCTCTGTACCTTCCCCTATCACACCAACCACCTGCATGTCCTCACCACATCCATAAACCTCCTCTTTGGCCTCCCTCTTGTCCTCCTGCCTGGTGGCTCCATCCTCAGCATCCTTCTCCCTATATACCCTGGGTCCCTCCTCTGCACATGTCAAAACTGTCTCAATTTCACCTCTCTGACTTTGTCTCCAAACCTGAGCTGTTCCTCTGATATGTTCATTCCTAATCCTCTCCATTCTCGTCACTCCCAAAGCGAATCGCAACATCTTCAGCTCTGCCTCCTGTCTTTTTGTGAGTGCCACCACCTTTGAGCCGTACAACACAGCTGCTTATTCTGATATCTTATAAATATCTTTATGGGAGTCTTTGTTATTTTTAATTTGTGTCTACTGTAAAAGGGGCAGCACGGTTGCTTAATGGTTAACACTGTTGCCTCACAGCAAGAAGGTCATGGGCTCGATTCCCACCTGTGGCCTTTCTGTGTGGAGTTTGCATGTTCTGCCCGTGTTGGCGTGGGTTCCCTCCGGGTGCTCCGACTTCCTCCTACATCCAAAGACATGCAGGTTAGGTGGATTGGAAACTTTAAATTGCCCATAGGTGTGCATGCGAGTGTCAGTGTGTTTGCTTGTCTATATATGTGGCCCTGCAACAGCATCCTGTCCCTGGTGTACCCTGCCTCATACCCAATGATTTATTTATTTATTTATTTGTATTTATTTTCTTTTAGCTGAAAGCCACATATTATATCATAAGAAAGTAACTAATTAAAAAAAGTCAAACCTGGCCTTTGTATCTGCATAAATATGCAATGATACCCCTCCTTCCTCCTTTAGGGAGACTCAAACCCCACTAACTTTCAATTTATTATGAATGAAAGCAACCTCCCGTGACTCGATCCCAGATAAGCGGTTAAAGATGAGCGGGTGAAAACAACCTCCTTGAAGAATAAATGATCTACACAAGTTTATTCTGCATGACTGAGGCAATTTGCTACAGTTCTCAGAAGATGAAATGTAGCACAGGGCATACAAAAGGACATGTGATCTATGTCTATAGGATATGTTTTGCCCTAAATGCCTAAGAGAACTGAAGTAGGTCAACTTGATAATACAACAATATAAAACTAGCAACACTCCACCCAGATTTCAAAGTGTCCGGGAGGTAGAGAAAACGCTACATGGGCTTTTACACTGTGTGCACAATTATTAGACAAATAAGTATTTTGACCATATCATCATTTTTATGCATATTTTTTGACTCCAAGCTGCATAAACGTGAATGTTCATTGGATTTAAGCATATCAGGTGATGTGTATTCATGTAATGAGAGAGAGTGCGACCTAAGGAGATCAGCACACTACATCAAAATGTGCATAATTAGGTCAAACAGGCCAAAAAAAGAGACTTAACTGACTCTGAAAAGTAGAAAATTGTAAAAAGTATTTCACATGGATGTAGCACTCTTGAAATTGCTGAGATATTGGGGTGTGATCACAGAACCATCAAACATTTTGTTGCAAATAATCAACATGGTCGCAAGAAACGGGTTGAGAAAAGAAGATCCAAATTAACTGCCAAATATTTGAGGAATTAAACATGAAGCTAAAAGGAACCCATTATCCTCTAGCGCAGTCATATTGCAGAACTGCAAGCTACCTGGAGTACCCAGAAATACAAGATGTTCAGTGCTCAGAGACATGGCCAAGGTAAGGAAGAGTGAAACCTGACCACTGCTGAACAAGCTGGAACATCAAGACTGGAACAAGAAATATCTAAAGACATATTTTTCAAAGATTTTGTGGACTGATGAGAGTGCACTTGATGGACCAGATGGATGGGCCCGTGGCTGGTTCAGTAATGGGCACTGAGCTCCACTTTGACTCAGACACCAGCAAGGCAGAGGTGGTGTACTGGTATGTGCTGGAATTATTAAAGATGAGCTAGGTGGACCTTTTGGGGTTGAATATGGACTCAAAATCAACTCCCAAACCTACTGCCAGTTTTTAGAAGACACTTTCTTCAAGCAGTTGGTACAGGAGAAAGTCTGCATCTTTCAAGAAGACCATGATTTTTATGCAGGACAAAGCTCCACTGCATGCATCGAAGTACTCCACTGTGTGGCTATCCAGTAAAGGCCTTAAAAATGAAAGAATAATGACATGGCCCCGGCCCTTCCTCACTCGACTTAAACCCTATTGAGAACTTGTGGGCCCTTCTTAAATGGGCGCTAGAGTGACTGAAAACAGCACAAAAAGTTGATCGCCAACAGATCAAGAAACTGACAGAGTCCATGAACGGAAGGCTTATGAGTGTTACTGAAAAGAAGGGTGGCTAGATTGGTAACAGATTTTTTTCTCTCTCTCTCTCTGAAATGTCATAAATATTTATTTATAAATTTTGAGTTATTATTCTCACTTCAACAGATGAAAATAAACAAGTAAGATGGAAAAATGTTTTCATTTTTCATTTAATTGCATAATAATTCTTCACCATAATAGTTGTCCAATAACTATGCACACATAGATGAAGGGTCGGCAGGGTTAATATTGAGTGACTTGGGCCAAGTTTGTTGTGATTTGGAGCTTTATACATAACATATACATGAATTGAAATGTAATTGAATATTGAAGTGTATGTCTGTGTTGATATGTAGTGTGTTGTGAATTTGTGTATATGTTGTTATGACTGTTATAATTGTTGGACTCATTCTAGCAGGGGTGGGCGTTGATTAGCTTTGCTTCTGCCCACACCCTTTCGGACTCACAGGCTTGTTTATATAACATTCATATTATTGGTATGTTTCTGTTCTTTCGGATTTGTGTGTGTGCCGAATAAATCCATTCATTCATTCATTCATAGATATTCTTCAGGGAAAAAAAAAACAAAACCTCACTTTTACTTTCTGAAATTCTCAGCTTTGAGGTTTATTAACATTTTTGGATTGACCGAGACCACTGTAGTTGTTCAATAATAAAATTTATCCTCAAAAATGCAACTCGCCTAATAATTGTTGTTAATAATTGTGCACACGGTGTATAGTCAAGTTCACTAACAAATAAAAATGCAAACTTGTGTGTCAGGTATCGCTCCAACTGCAATTTGCACCATGGTACTTAATTGGTTTTGTGCAGGCTTGATCACTTTGGCAGTTAAATCAGAAGACATTCATGGATGTATGTCTTTTATGCTGTGATACTGTATTTAGAAACAAAAATAACTGTTTGCTGACCTAACCATGCTACTTTTTTCTTTTCACCTACAAAATATAGAGCAATATAATAAAATACGAGGTCTGTCAATAAAGTATCGTACCTTTTTATTTTTTTCAAAAACTATATGGATTTCATTCATATGTTTTTACGTCAGACATGCTTGAACCCTCGTGCGCATGCGTGAGTTTTTCCACGCCTGTCGGTGACGTCATTCGCCTGTGAGCACGCCTTGTGGAAGGAGTGGTCCCGCCCCCTCGTCGGATTTTCATTGTCTGGAAATGGCGGAATGAAAAGGACTTTTTTTCCATCAGAATTTTTTCAGAAGCTGTTAGAGACTGGCACCTGGAAACCATTCGAAAAATTTATCTGGCTTTCGGTGAAAATTTTACGGGCTTCACAGAGAATAAGGACTTTTACTACAGCTTTCAGGACTGCTTTAAGAACGGTCGGTGCACCGCGCTGCGAGCTGCGACGACACGGCACAAACCACTGGATCATTTCTAAGCTGATGGCTCTGTGGATACGAGACCGTCGTGTGCTCTTTCTATGGTTATCACAAGAGCTGGACATCAGCCATTTTCCGGCAGATTTCACTTTTAACCCCCAAAGGCCTAGTGTTGTAATATCACAACATTACATTTAAAAAATAAAATAAAAAACTTCCACCCATTTTTTTTCTTTTTTAAACTACATTTACATGATAAATAGGTCCCATTATTCTGTTTTGCAATGCCATTGGATGGCAGAGTGTGTAAATAGGCCAGGTTATCTGGCCATGAAGTCATACCACTTGGAGCTCAGCTTTGAAGCACAACACCCTGTCGTTTTTGGAGAGATAAATCAAGACTCAAGTAAGTAAAATGTTTGAAATATTTTTTCTGTTACAATTGATGTGTGTAAATCATGATTATTTGAGGACATGATTGAATATACTGATATTGTGAGATTTTTAGCTTGTTTTATCTATGTTGTGATATTACAACGCTGGGGGCAAGTAGTAGCAAAAGTTCAGTCTGCACCTTGCACCTCATACAGAGGAACTGTCTTGTTTGATTTTAGATTAAAATGCAATGTTTTGTGTTACATTAGTAATTAATTGATACATTTCAATTAGAATAAGAAAGTAATAGTATATTTTAGGATAGAAAGAATTATGTAGTAAACATGTAATCTGAAAAATACTGTACTACTGGTCCTCTGTAGCTGCCTCTGGTCTTGAATTGTAATCAGGTGTTAATGTTCTGGGAGGTGGGTATGTAAGTCTGGAATGTGTGAAATTTTAGGAATGTGGGAATCTTTTGTGTAGACATAAGTACTGTTAATTGGTAAAGCTTTTAGTAACACTTACTTTCCAATTGCCAATTCCAATTACTTTGCAATTGCCTGGAAAATGAGTTGCTTTTCCATTTCAGAATGACTGAAATCAGGAAGAGCCGTCAATTCTATAGTGTGCAGGATGTGATTGATATCATCCAGAATGGGGACAGTGACTTTGAATTTTCCTCAGACTCCAGTGATGATGAGGAGCATGGACATCCCAGTGCTGTGGAGAAGGAAAATGAAGAACCTAACAACAACCACACTGTTGATACTCCAGTCCAAGTAGAGACAGTGAATCCATGTGCCCAGGCCATGCCCCGTGACCGGTATCGCTGGCTGAAAAAGGATTTCATCAGTCCCTGTACTGATTTTTCTGGTGAGGATATCACTAATGGTTCCCCTCCCTCTGCACACCACTGGAGTACTTTCAAAAGTTTGTAACAGATGACATGATCAAGGATCTGGTTGATAACACCAACTAGTAGTTTCCAAAACACAGGCAAAAAGGAAATAGAACAGATGATTGGCATGTACCTGAAGATGGGCATAGTCCAAATGCCTGGAATCAGTCTGTATTGGGAAGCAGACACACGTTACAGCCCTGTCGCGGATGTAATGTCATGGAACAGATTCCAGTCTCTGTTGAGATCATTACATTTCGTGAACAATCTGACTGTATCTGAAATGGAACAAAAGTCTGACAAACTTTGGAAACTCAGACCATGGCTTGATGCTTTCAGAGAGAGATGCCTACAGGTTGTCCCAGAAGAACACAATTCTGTGGATGAAATGATGATTTCTTTCAGGGTAAAATTCAGCAGCATCAAGCAATACATGCATGGAATGCCAAACCCATGGGGGTTCAAGCTGTGGGTGAGGACCGGAATCTCTGGTATACTATGCGATTTTGATGTGTACCAAGGCAGTGTGAATGGTATGCGGGCAAAATCTGAGCTTGGATTGTCAGGGGATGTTGTGATGAAGCTTGCCTCCACACTTCCACATGGTCAAAACTACAAGATCTACGCAGACAATTATTTCACCAGTGTCCCGTTGGTTGTTAGGCTGTGTGATTGTGGAATTCATTACACAGGAACAGCCAGACAGGAACGCCTTCCCAACTGTAACCTGGAAGATGGGAAAAGCTTGAAGAAAAAGGGGAGAGGAAGCTTTGATGTCAGAGTGGAGGCAAACCACAACATTTGTGCAGTGAAATGGTATGACAACAGGCAGGTTACACTTGTGTCATCCTTTACTGGGCCACAACCAGTGGAGAAGATTCAGCGCTGGGACAAAACCACCAGAAGATTTGTTGAAGTTGTGAGGCCTCACATTGTCGCCGCCTATAACAAGTTCATGGGCGGAGTGGATTTGTTGGACTCATCTGCAGCAAAATACAAGTTCCCACTGAAGTCCTACCGCTGGTACATGTACATTTTCTGGCACACCATAATCCTAGCTGTGATCAATGCTTGGCTCCTCTACAAAAGGGACTGCAAAACCTTGGGTCTCCCAAAGAAAGAGATGCTGAGCAGAAGACGGTTCCAGGCCCAGTTGGCATCAACACTGATCATGATCGGCTCAGTGCCAAAACGAGGGCGACCATCTTCAAGCCCTGTGAATTCTCGAGTTGTCATGACACCCAAGAAGACAAAAGCGCACCCACCGAAGGAAGTTTGCAAAGACATGACTAGACATTTTCCCATCAAAGGTGGTACGGGACGGTGCAGACAGTGTACTAATGGCTACACTACCACTTTGTGCAGAAAGTGCAATGTCCGCCTTTGCTTTTCAGAGCAAAAGAACTGCTTTTTGGACTATCACTCTTAAAGAATCAGCACGAATTGTACAGTTCGGAATCAGTGTCTAGAAATGTCATTCATTTTTGTAATAAATTTTTTTCATAAAAATATGACTGGTGACTATTGTTATTATTAATATTATTATTATTGTTGTTGTTGATGATGTTGTGTGGATACATAGTCTTCTGTGTCCCTTTATAAGCAGGAAAGTAGAAACAAACCTTTATGATGTGTTCAGAGTGAGACTGAAATTCTGCAATCCTTCAGGCCCAAAGTTGCAATATTACAACATCCCCCAAAAACTTACTAAAATGTCAAAATTTAAAAAAAAACACACACTGATTTCTGCATCAGATGCCACCTAGAACAACATCTAAGTGGTTGAAAAATTTTTTTTTCACTTTTTTCTATATTTGGGCTTCCGGGGGTTAACAAGAGATTTTGTCATGGAAAGCCGCGCGGAGGCTTCGCACGTCACGACCGATTCACTGATGAAGCGAAACAAAGGAACACCTCCGTTTCGGAGTGTTAGAGGACAAGTTGGGACATATCCAGCTCTCCACAATTTCTCTTATACTCACTCGACTGGTAAGCACTGAAAGCCGAGATAGACATGTCCCAACTTGTCCTCTAACACTCCGAAACGGAGGTGTTCCTTTGTCTCACTTCATCAGCGAATTGGTCGTGACGCGCGAAGCCTCCGCGCGGCTTTCCATGACAAAATCTCTTGTTAAAAGTGAAATCTGCCGGAAAATGGCTGATGTCCAGCTCTTGTGATAACCAGAGAAAGAGCACACGACGGTCTCGTATCCACAGAGCCATCAGCTTAGAAATGATCCAGTGGTTTGTGCCGCGTCATCGCAGCTCAGAGCGCGGCGCACCGACCGTCCTTAAAGCAGTCCTGAAAGCTGTAGTAAAAGTCCTTATTCTCCGTGAAGCCCGTAAAATTTTCACCGAAAGCCAGATAAATTTTTCGAATGGTTTCCAGGTGCCAGTCTCTAACAGCTTCTGAAAAAATTCTGATGGAAAAAAAGTCCTTTTCATTCCGCCATTTCCAGACAATGAAAATCCGACGAGGGGGCGGGACCACTCCTTCCCAAGGCGTGCTCACAGGCGAATGACGTCACCGACAGGCGTGGAAAAACTCACGCATGCACACGAGGGTTCAAGCATGTCTGACGTAAAAACATATGAATGAAATCCATGTAGTTTTTGAAAAAAATAAAAAGGTACGATACTTTATTGACAGACCTCGTATGTCACAGCAATACATAAAAAAGTCAGTTCACTGACCCAGTTAAAATGGCAATACGTTATTCATAGAAAGTATGAATCCATAATATTTTGTGTTTTGTGTGGTCAATTTCATTTCATTTGTTAATTTATATCCATTCCTGCAGTTAAGGCCTGCAACACATTCCAAAAAAAGTTTAGATCGGGGTGGGGGCATTGTTTTTTCTCAATATAAGGATTAAATCACTTTTACAGCCAGTTTTCTTGAGACAAGTCAGAGGATGTACACATTAAGATTTTACTGAATAGCTCTAGGATATCATTTACAGTAATCGTTAAGAAATAAAAACAGATAAATCTGAAAAAATAATAGGCTTCTGTGGTTGTGGCTGGAGAACTGCATCTTGCAACTTTTGTCTGTTGTATCACCAGTACAGATGAAGTGGTATAGAGGATGATTTTGTTTGACAAAAACACTCATGGTTAGTGATTGTGTGAAGCCATTCATTGTCAAACAACTGTGTTTACACTTTTTAAATCATAATGACAACAGAAACTAACCAAATGCCCCTGATCAAAAGTTTACATACCCCTTTTCCTAATACAATGTATTGCCACCTTTAATATCAGCGACAGCTTGGAGTCTGTTGTGGTAGTTGTGGATGAGGCTCTTTATTTTCTCTGATGATAAAGCTGCTCATTCTTCTTGGCAAAAAGCCTCCAGTTCTAGCAAACTCCTGGGCTGTCTTGCATGAACTGCACGTTTGAGATCTCCCAGAGCGGCTCAATGATACTGAGGTCAGGAGACTGAGATGGCCACTCCAGAACCTTCAATTTATTCTGCTGTAGCCAATGACAGGTCAACTTGGCCTTGTGTTTTGGATCATTGTCATGTTGTAAGGTCCAAGTATGTCCCATGCAGAGCTTCTGGGCTGATGAGCGCAAATTTTCCTCCATTATTTTCTCATAATTTGCTGCATTCATCCTGCCACTAATTCTGACCAAGTCTCCTGTGTATGTGTACAATGACAATAAAGGCTCTTCTTCTTCTTCAGCTATAAGAAACAACAAGATGTCTCCTCCAAGTGGACCTACCACCCACAAGGAGAAAAGGAAGGCTCTGGTGTGCTGGTCAATGGCCAGTGGACAGTGGCATAAGCCCAACACACAGTGACACTCGATTATAGAAACTGGCTGTTGGAATATAAACATCACCTCACTGGTGGGGAAGGAGACCAAGCTGGTGCGGAAGGTTGAGCGATACCTACTAAAAATAGTTGGGCTCACTGTTATCCACAGCATGGGCTGCAGAACCAAATTCCTGGAGAAGGGCTGGGTTCTTACTTTCTCGAGAGTTACCCAGAGTGAGATGCACCGGGCAGATATGAGGATACTCACAAGTCCCCAGCTCAGAGCTGTTGTTTTGGAGTTTTCATGGTGAATGACGGGGCTGCTTCAATGTGAGTTTGTGTTGCAGAGAGGAGTCTTACTGCTGTTTGTGCATATGCATCAAACAGCAGGTCAGAGTACGCAGCCTTCTTTAACACCCTAGTTGGGATCCTGGAAAAGGTTCCTTTTGGGGACTCCACAGTACAACTGGGGAACTTCAATGCTCATGTTGCCAATGATAGAGATACATGTGAATGATTGGGATGAACGGCTCCCCTGATCTGAATCCAAGTGTTGGGAAAGTATAGTGACACGGACCCACAACAGGGGGCGTAAATGAACGGACAATGGAAGGAGTCAAATTATAACACTTTACTGTTGTGAATGTCACAACCAAACACAGCAGATTCAGAATGTGCAACAGTCAATTAATAAAGGTGTCGTGTGGGCAGGCTCGACGATAGGAGACGCCCGTCTGGAAACGAACCGGAACCACACGATTTCCACCGCCACCTGAACCCGAGGAATACTGGAGCCGCCAAGTCCCGGAGTCCCCAGGTGGCCACCTTCCCGGCGTGTCGGATCTGGTACTGCTGGCAGAAAGCAAAAGACAGTCAAAGGTTGGGTGTGTGAACACCCAGTAACAATGGTGGGAATGCCACCTCCACCTCTCACTCAACACATTGCAGCGGTCTCAGATGAAAAGGAGCGCCGTCTTGCACAGCCTCCGCAAAAACGACCGGTTCTCCTGCAAACACTCACAATAACAGATTTATAAATCACAAAAGGCTGAGAGTATTACCTCCAGATGAAGATGATATCTCGGCAGTTTGGTGGAGGTGTCTTCCTGCTTTTATACCAGATGTGATTAGTGACAGCTGTCACGGATGATGGGTGACAGCTGTCACCACGGCTTGTTCCTGAGGCGGCAGCGCCCTCTCGTGCCTGAAGCCCGCACTTCAGGCAGGGCGCCTTCTGGTGGTGGGCCAGCAGTACCTCCTCTTCAGCGGCCCACACAACAGGACCCCCCCCTCAACGGGCGCCTCCTGGCGCCCGACCAGGCTTGTCCGGGTGGCGACGATAGAAATCGGCCAGGAGGGCCGGGTCCAGGATGAAGCTCCTCTTCACCCAGGAGCGTTCTTCGGGTCCATACCCCTCCCAGTCCACCAAATACTGGAAACCCCGGCCCATTCGACGGACGTCCAAGAGCCGGCGAACTGTCCAAGCCGGCTCCCCGTCGATAATATGGGCAGGAGGCGGCGCTGGACTGGGTGCACAGAGGGGCGAGGTGTGATGCGGTTTTATCCTGGAGACATGAAAGACCGGATGGATCCGCAGTGAGGCCGGGAGTTGGAGCCTCACTGCGGTAGGACTGAGGACCTTGAGGATGGGGAAGGGTCCAATGAATCGGTCTTTCAACTTGGGGGACTCGACCTGGAGTGGAATGTCCTTGGTGGAAAGCCACACCTCCTGCCCGGGCTGGTATGTGGGGGCCGGGGACCGTCGACGGTCTGCATGGGCTTTAGCCCTCGTCCGGGCCCTCAACAAGGCCGAACGGACGGTGCGCCACACCCGACGGCATCTCCGCAGGTGGGCCTGGACCGAGGGCACACCGACCTCTCCCTCCACCAAAGGAAACAAAGGGGGTTGGTACCCCAGACACACCTCGAACGGGGAGAGGCCGGTGGCAGAGGACACCTGGCTGTTATGAGCGTACTCGATCCAGGCCAGATGTTCACTCCAAGCCGTCGGGTGTGCGGAGGTCGTGCACCTGAGGGCCTGCTCCAACTCCTGGTTGGCCCGTTCGACCTGTCCGTTAGTCTGTGGGTGATACCCAGACGAGAGGCTTACAGTGGCCCCCAGTTCCCGGCAGAAACTTCTCCACACCTGCGAGGAGAACTGGGGACCGCGATCCGAAACAATGTCTGTTGGTATCCCATGCAGCCGGACAACATGGTGGACGAGGAGATCCGCCGTCTCCTGGGCCGACGGGAGCTTCGGGAGGGCCACGAAGTGGGCCGCCTTGGAGAAACGGTCCACTATCGTGAGTATGGTGGTGTGTCCTCGGGACGGCGGGAGGCCCGTGACAAAATCCAGACCAATGTGGGACCAGGGGCGGTGAGGCACAGGAAGTGGCTGTAGAAGTCCCTGTGCCTTCTGGTGGTCAGCCTTGCCCCTGGCGCAGGTGGTGCAGGCCTGGATGTAAGCCCGGACATCAGTCTCCAGGGACGCCCACCAGAAGCGCTGCCGGACTACTGCCACGGTCCTACGCACCCCTGGGTGGCAGGAAAGCTTGGACCCGTGACAGAAGTCCAGAACGGCAGCTCTGGCTTCTGGTGGGACGTGTAGTCTGTTCTTCGGCCCTGTTCCGGGATCCAGGCTCCGTGCCAGGGCCTCCCGGACGGTCTTCTCCACGTCCCAGGTCAGAGCAGCCACGATAGTGGACTCCGGGAGAATGGGTTCCGGTGGATCCGACAGCTCGGTCTTGACTTCCTGTTCATGCACCCGGGACAGGGCATCCGATCTTTGGTTTTTGGTCCCGGGGCGGTAGGTGATCCGGAAGTCAAAACGGCCGAAAAACAGTGACCAGCGGGCTTGCCTGGGGTTCAGTCGCTTGGCGGTCCTGATATACTCCAGGTTCCGGTGGTCAGTGAAAACCGTGAAAGGCACTGACGCTCCCTCCAGCAGGTGTCTCCACTCCTCAAGAGCCTCTTTCACCGCAAGGAGCTCTCGATTGCCCACGTCATAGTTCCGCTCTGCTGGGGTCAACCTGCGGGAAAAATAGGCACACGGGTGAAGAACCTTATCGGTTTCTCCGCTCTGGGATAGCACGGCTCCTATCCCTGAGTCAGAGGCGTCCACTTCAACCACAAACTGGCGACCAGGATCGGGCTGCACCAAGACCGGTGCAGTCGAGAACCGGCGTTTCAACTCCCTAAACGCGGCTTCGCACCGATCCGACCAGGTGAAGGGAACTTTTGGTGAGGTCAGGGCCGTCAGGGGGCTAACTACCTGACTATACCCCTTAATGAACCTCCTGTAGAAATTTGCGAAGCCGAGGAACTGTTGCAGCTTCCTACGGCTTGTAGGTTGGGGCCAGTCTCTCACCGCTGCGACCTTGGCCGGATCCGGGGCGACGGAGTTGGAGGAGATGATAAACCCCAGGAAGGACAAAGAAGTGCGGTGAAACTCACACTTCTCGCCCTTCACAAACAACCGGTTCTCCAACAACCGCTGCAGGACCTGACGTACATGCCGTACATGGGTCTCAGGGTCCGGAGAAAAGATGAGTATATCATCCAGATATACGAAGACGAATCGGTGCAGGAAGTCCCGCAAGACGTCATTAACCAAAGCTTGGAACGTCGCGGGGGCGTTAGTGAGGCCGAACGGCATGACCAGGTACTCAAAATGACCTAACGGGGTGTTAAATGCCGTCTTCCATTCGTCTCCCTTCTGGATCCGAACTAGGTGGTATGCGTTCCTAAGATCCAACTTTGTGAAGATTTTGGCTCCATGCAGGGGGGTGAACACTGAATCCAACAAAGGCAACGGGTATCAGTTGCGAACCGTGATCTCGTTCAGCCCCCGATAATCAATGCATGGACGAAGACCGCCATCTTTTTTTCCCACAAAAAAGAAACCTGCTCCCATCGGAGAGGTGGAGTTACGGATCAGCCCGGCAGCTAAGGAGTCCCGGATGTAGGTCTCCATTGATTCGCGCTCAGGTCGGGAGAGGTTGTACAGCCTGCTGGACGGGAACTCCACGCCTGGCAACAAATCGATGGCACAATCATATGGACGGTGCGGGGGAAGAGTGAGTGCCTGATCCTTGCTAAAAACGTCAGCAAGATCGTGGTACTCAACCGGCACCGCCGACAGATTGGGGGGAACTTGGACCTGCTCCTTAGCCTGGGAACCGGGAGGAACCGAGGATCCCAAACACATCCGATGGCAGGTTTTGCTCCACTGTACCACCACCCCGGACGGCCAATCAATCCGGGGATTGTGTTTCATCATCCAGGGGAACCCCAGAATCACACGGGAGGTAGAAGGAGTCACAAAAAACTCAATCTCCTCCCTATGATTCCCTGACACTACCAGAGTTACTGGTGGTGTCTTGTGTGTGATTAAAGGGAGTAGGGTGCCATCTAGTGCTCGCACCTGCAATGGTGTAGGTAGCGCCACCAGAGGGAGCCCTACCTCCCTGGCCCATCTGCTGTCTAACAGATTCCCTTCTGACCCTGTGTCTACCAGTGCTGGGGCCTGAAGGGTTAAATCCCCACTAAGGATTGTAACTGGGAGTCGTGCGGCAATATGTGTGTGTCCCACGTGAATTTTTTGGCCCACCCTAAGCCCAGTCTCTAGGGGCGGGCGTTGGTGTTTAACCGTTCGGGGCAATCGCTCAATTGATGCTCCATTGAGCCACAAACAAAACACGCCCCGCGTGGAAACCTCCTCTGTCTATTAGGTGGTCTAAATGTGGCCCTGCTCGTGTCCATAGCTTCGTCAGCAGGGGGAGCTGTCACCCCACGGGACGTAGAGGCCAGGGAGCGTGGGAAGGGCGGACCTTTCTCGGACCCGGAAGGAAGAGGGATGGCGTGCGCCCAGCCACGTCCTTCGTCTCGTTCCCGACGGCGTTCCTCCAACCGACTGTCTAACCGTATAACGAGATCAATAAGCCCATCTAATTCCCGCGGTTCATCCTTGGCCACTAGGTGCTCCTTTAGGACTGACGACAGTCCGTTTACAAAGGCGGCGCGGAGCGCAGCGTTATTCCAGCCGGACCTCGCAGCCGTGATGTGGAAGTCGACTGCATAAGCGGCTGCGCTCCGGCGTCCCTGTCTCATCGACAGCAGCATGGTTGAAGCGGTCTCTCCCCTGTTAGGGTGATCAAACACAGTTCTGAACTCCCTCACAAACCCAGTGTATGTGTGAAGGAGCCGTGAATTTTGCTCCCAAAGCGCCGTAGCCCAAGCGCGTGCCTCTCCCCGAAGCAGAGTGATCACATAAGCTATTTTGCTTGCGTCTGACGCGTACATGACGGGACGTTGTGCGAAGACGAGCGAACACTGCATAAGAAAGTCCGCCCACGTCTCCACACAACCTCCGTACGGCTCAGGAGGGCTTATGTATGCTTCAGGGGATGGTGGGAGGGGTTGTTGAACCACCACTGGAACATTAATATCTAGCACAGGATCGACAGGAGGAGGAGCTGCAGCAGCGCCCTGAGCGCTCGCCGCCACTTGCGCAGAGAGAGCCTCCACCCTGCGGTTCAGGAGGATGTTTTGCTCGGCTATTTGATCCATTCGAGCCGTAAAGGCGGTTAGAACATGCTGTGGCTCACCAATCACGCCTCCTGCAGATGCCTGCGCTCCCTGCTCTCCCATTGGTTGTTCAACAGCCTGGTGACGCCCCTCGGAGTCCATGACGCTGGCCGAGATATCCTGTTGGGAAAGTGTAGTGACACGGACCCACAACAGGGGGCGTAAATGAACGGACAATGGAAGGAGTCAAATTATAACACTTTACTGTTGTGAATGTCACAACCAAACACAGCAGATTCAGAATGTGCAACAGTCAATTAATAAAGGTGTCGTGTGGGCAGGCTCGACGATAGGAGACGCCCGTCTGGAAACGAACCGGAACCACACGATTTCCACCGCCACCTGAACCCGAGGAATACTGGAGCCGCCAAGTCCCGGAGTCCCCAGGTGGCCACCTTCCCGGCGTGTCGGATCTGGTACTGCTGGCAGAAAGCAAAAGACAGTCAAAGGGTGGGTGTGTGAACACCCAGTAACAATGGTGGGAATGCCACCTCCACCTCTCACTCAACATGTTGCAGCGGTCTCAGATGAAAAGGAGCGCCGTCTTGCACAGCCTCCGCAAAAACGACCGGTTCTCCTGCAAACACTCACAATAACAGATTTATAAATCACAAAAGGCTGAGAGTATTACCTCCAGATGAAGATGATATCTCGGCAGTTTGGTGGAGGTGTCTTCCTGCTTTTATACCAGATGTGATGATTAGTGACAGCTGTCACGGATGATGGGTGACAGCTGTCACCATGGCTTGTTCCTGAGGCGGCAGCGCCCTCTCGTGCCTGAAGCCCGCACTTCAGGCAGGGCGCCTTCTGGTGGTGGGCCAGCAGTACCTCCTCTTCAGCGGCCCACACAACACCAAGTGGTGTATTGTTGGTGGACATCTGCACCGGTCATGGACTGTCCATCAGAAACACCTTGTTTGAGCACAAGACCGTTCGTAAGTACACAATGCCACAGCATCCTAGATCAAAGGTTGATGGCTGATTTGATAATCTAGTCATCAGACCTGCCAACATGTGTCTTGAACACTTGGGTAAAGAGATGGACGGAACTGTCAACTGATCACCACCTGATAATGAACAGGTTCAGATGGTGGAAAAAGCCATGGAACCAACCTGGAAAACCTGACTCGAGGTTTGTGAGGGTTCTCTGGGAACATTTAGTGGAAGAACCTGTCTACAGCCTTACATGCACACCTCTGAAAGAACTTCTGCATTACAATGGAGGTCAGGGACATAGAATTGGAATGTTCCATGTTCTAGGCTTCAATTGTTGAAGTAGTAGCTCTGAGCTGTAGCCAGACAGTTGCCAGTTTTTATCGCAGTGCTGGATACCTGTGAGGCTGAAGGAGACCTTTTGCGTCTGATCAGCACAGAGGTCTCCAGAATTAGGAGATGGGTCCCGGCAGGCCAGGACTGCAGACTCATTTTAACCACCTCATTTTAACTGTGCTGAAGTTAAGTCATCTGTTGGACTGCTGTTGTAGACTTGAAGTCATTCGACCTCTCATCCAAGACACTTGTTCAGCTTTAGATAGTGGAGAGTTGCCGCTATTTTTAAAGAGGTTGTTCACAACCTGAGAGTTGTTATGTACACAGTCAGTCATGTGAGAGTCAGTTGAGTCACATGAATCAAATGGGAATAGAACTGAAAACACCGAAACAAGGTGGAAAAGTGTGAGCAATCCTGAACCCAACAACTATTACTGAAGACGTGTCATGAATGAGAGGTAAAACATCTTCAACCCCCTGCAATATAACAGACAAGATTAATTACTGTATGTTTTTATACTATCTGAATAAATTACATTACCTACACACAAAAACTTACTATTATATAGTCAACCTGGACAGTCAAGAGCTAGGTATACTACCACTTCCACTTATTGTCTAGTCATGAATTAGACACTGTGGCCCAATCCCAATACACTCCCTTCTTCCTACTACTTTGCAATTTTGCTACAAACGCTGGAACAATGTTCCAAAACACGCAAGTATCACTCAATTCAAGTTAGCTATCACTAATTTGCAGTACAGGTGAAAAAGTTTTACATCATCTCCATCAACCTTTTCTATCCTTTTTTTTTTTTTTGTAAATTCTGGCTTAGTTTCCCATTCTGTGTATTTGTCCTCATAGTGGGCATCATGTTTCTGGCTACAGTTCCTTGTTTAACTTGTTCACTGATGCTGACGTGAAGGAGGCTGCCTCACCTCACAAGCACAGAACATGCCCAGTGTTTGACAGGTAACAGACATACTACATGTAAATTCAACCATACCTGTTCTTAAAAGTAAGTCTTTTCAGCATTTCCCTTGTGTCCACTCTGGGTTGCCACAGAAAATCCAAGGTGGCTCTGCAAGTTGATTTGGGACAAGAATGCCCTTCTTGACGCAACTCCATATTGGAGAATGGGCAGGTGTCAGACAATCAGTCTCTATACCCGCTTATTCCAATTAAGGGGGCTGAAACCTATCCCAGCAGTCACTGGGCGAGAGGTGATGTACACCCTGGAAGTGCTGTCAGTCCATCGTATAGCAATATGTTGACAGACAAATACATTCACACATTTACTCACACCTATGGTCAATTTGGAGTCTGTAATTCACCTAATATGCATGTCTTTGGAAGTGGGAGGAAGCCGGAGCACCAGGAGGAACCCCACACAAACTCCACACAGAAATGGCAAGTGGGAAGCAATCACAGGATCTTCTTGCTGTGAGGCAACAGTGTTAACCACTAAACCACCAAGTCGCTCTGTGGGATGTGACATCTGCAAAATAAAGTTGCTTGTTCATCAAAGATAACTGCCATCTACTCACTTCATCCTTATTATGCACTCTTAGTTTGATAAGTTACAGGATTATAGCATTTGTTTTTGGGTTTTTACCTACACAAGCCTGTACTTTTGTTATAAAATGCTGCATTCAGAACCCTCAGATATTCACAAAGACCCGACATTTAAAAAAGAACCCTACTTACGGAAAAAGTGCATTCATGAGATTACCTCGGTAATTTGAGTCATCAACTACTTTGCCTGTACCACAGTTGAGCTAGGCTAACATTATCTTTTGGGCTAAATGAAACATGTGATGTGTGGCGCATAGTGTACACATAATGTGAATATATTACATACATCATTAATATCTTGTTAAAAAACTCATTTAAAGATGCATTCTCTACATTACTAACACTGTTGCCTCAGCAGTCACAAAGGGCCGCCATGGCTGCAACGTTAACTAGGATACCTAGGGTCGCTCATTTTCCTCGGGTTTCCAAGTGAAATTCCGGCCTGACATAGCTTTCAAGGCATCTTTCCCCAAGCGAGATGTTGGCATCTCTGAACATGCAAGGGTTCTGAATGCAGCAAAAGCCCTGTTCTAACAGCAGCACAGTGATGTTTTAATTAACAGTGAATTTCAAATGTGAACATGAAATATTAACTTGAAAGGGGGTTTTTTTTTGGAGGGGGGGGGTTGTCCCCACTTCACCAAATCCTAGCTATGCCCCTGCAATAAACACTAAACCCTGCCGAGTTTAATTGAAATTACACAAACCTGACCTGGAGGCTAACTACCCTCTTTTCAGATGTATAATTTGGGAGCCTGTTCGTCCCATTAATCTAATAGAAAGAGCATGTAGAACTGTTTTTAAGGCAGTCTTTTCCCTTCGAACAGAAAACTCTTGTGTTTCTGCTTCGGCAAGCGGTGCTTTGTTTCAAAGTATATCCCACACCGCCAGGTTACCTGTGCCAAATGAAAACGGGGACACACTTTACAGCTAAAAATACCTGTCTACGACTATATTTGGCTTGGCTGGATCACAACCACACCGCTAAAATAATCGAGCCCGGCACAATGAATGAGCTCTCGGCTATCTCACTCTGCCTCCGTCCGCCAGCTGCTAAATTTAGTAACAAGGCTTGCGTCAATCACAAGCCTCAGTGCGTCAAGGCTTCCCCCGCCCCCCAGAGCTCATCATTGGTCACAATTAGACGTTGACCGAAAAATGCGCGTCTCGTGATTGGCTATAGTGAATCATTGAGCTCAGCGACTCCAGAGGCCGGTTTTAATTTCGTGGTTGCTGGCAACACTGCGAGTATTCGGCTTTCTGATGAGGGATGCGGTTATTTTTTTTTCATAACACCAATATTGGGAGCAAATGCGATGTTTTTTGTTTGTTTGTTTGTTTGCTTGCTTATTGCGGTAAAAATAAGCCAACAAGTCAGATACTTTCATATAGATTAGAGTTTTCTGTTTACATTTTTATTTTCGTCCTATCAGAATTTATGTCAAATTAGGGCCACTTGTCACAATACTTTGAAACTTGTCCGATTTTAAAACTTTGGTATGATTGAGTTATATATATATATATATATATATATATATATATATATATATATATATATATATATATATATATATATATATATATATATATATATATATATATATTATTATTATTATTATTTTTTTTTTTTTTTTAATGAAAAAATGCTATGACAGCATATATTTGTGTGTGCATACAGTGCTTTAGACACCCTGAATGTAAGAAATTAGGATTTTGGGGGGGAGGGGTGTGTGTGTGTGTGTGTGTGTGTGTGTGTGTGTGTGTGTGTGTGTGTGTGTGTGTGTGTGTGTGTGTGTGTGTGTGTGTGTGTGTGTGTGTGTGTGTGTGTGATTCATTCAACAAACTAATCAATAATCCAGTTACAAGCCTCAAATCAAATTAAAGCAAAACTGGATTTCTTTGTTGGTGTACTTCAACCATCACTAAATAATAAAATTATGATTAAAAAATCTGATTAAACATGGGGCAGCATGGTTGCTTAGTGGTTAGCACTGTTGCCTCACAGCAAGAAGGTCATGGGATCGATTCCCGCCCGTGGCCTTTCTGTGTGGTGGAGTTTGCATGTTCTCCCCATGTTTGTGTGGGTTCTCTCCGGGTGCTCTGGCTTCCTCCCACATCCAAAGACACGCAGGTTAGGTGGACTGGAAACTTTAAACTGTCTGAAGGTGGGTGTGAATGTGTTTGTTTGTCTACATGTGGATAGATAGATAGATAGATAGATAGATAGATAGATAGATAGATAGATAGATAGATAGATAGATAGATAGATAGATAGATAGATAGATAGATAGATAGATAGATAGATAGATAGATAGATAGATAGATAGATAGATAGATAGATAGATAGATAGATAGATAGATAGATAGATAGATAGATAGATAGATAGAACATAGGTGACAAAAGCAGGCAGTCAGGAGCAGTGTTGTCAAAGTAACTTTGAAAAGTTACTTTTTAGTTTTTTTAAGTTGCTTTACACAGATATTTTATACAGTTTCTTAGCAGCTTTATGCAGTTTCTTTATTAGAAGCTGCCAACAACTTGCAACTAATAAATTACTAATAAGATAACGAGTAATCTAACTTGGTTACTCTTAAGATTGAGTAATTAGCAAAGTAACTAATCAGCAAAGTGAGCACTCAATCTTAAAAAATAACCGAGTTAGATTACGAGTTACTTTATTAGTTACATTCAGCAGCTGCTATTGAAGTAACTGAATAAAGTAACTGTAAAATATTACTGTATAAAGTAATTAATAAAGTAACTATTCAAAGTTACTTTGGCAACCCTGGTTGGTCGCACACACGCACACTTTCTATTTTTGGATAGTTTACATACAAAACATCAACTGGTCAAATGATCAGCTGATCAAATCTAAAAGCAAATTTAAAAAGCAAAGTACACAATTCAAGTATGGGTAAAAAGAAATAAAATGAGATTTTGTATTCTTCTTGTCACAAATAATGAATGATGTTTGCAACAAGACGAGTAAATGACTAAATGCTGATGGGAGTTGATAATATCTACATTAACAAGTGTTTAAATTAAACATAAAAAGTACCAAAACCATTAAAAAAAATCACTGGGAAAATCCCCTCAAACCGCCCTCATCTTTATCTCCAGCCCAGTCTCACACTTTTTTTCGTGATATACTTCACGAAATCCACTTCATTCAACCCACAAATGACATCAGGTAGATAGATAGATAGATAGATAGATAGATAGATAGATAGATAGATAGATAGATAGATAGATAGATAGATAGATAGATAGATAGATAGATAGATAGATAGATAGATAGATAGATAGATAGATAGATAGATAGATAGATAGATAGATAGATAGATAGATAGATAGATAGATAGATAGATAGATAGATAGATTCCATATAAGATTTTAAAATTGCAAATGATGCTGACACTTTTTACACATGTAATCATAACCACACAGCGCAAAGTCGCTCCCCTGCAGGATCCTCCCTCTGCTCTTCCTCTGCAACCATGAGACTAACTTCCCCTCTCACTCACTCTGGCATTCTCTCGCTCTCAGCGCGTGCAGGGCTTATGTGTCTGCACAGAGAGAGAGAGACATAGAAAGAGAGCAAGAGTGAGAGAGAGAGCGCGCGCTGCTCGGAGTGACGTCACCTATCCCATGGCGTCACATTGACGTCGCGCATACCAGAGTTGGATGTGGAGGCAGAGCCCACATAAATGCACTATTTGACTTTCTCCCGTCAGACGGCGCACATAAACAAAGTGGCGCTACAACAACTCTACATTCAGCAAAGAAACAGCAGCACCGGCAGCACGCGGGGAACGGACGCAAACACGTACTTTGTCTTCGGGAGGACTTTTTTTTAATCTTTCTCCGCCTTATGTGTACTTTATCAACAAGTAAGGAGAACACAGGAAACTTTTTTCCCAGTGCCTCTTTATAATTAAAAGTTTTTCCTCTTCACTTATATACCGCCACTATTGGCGAATTTTTATTTAATTTTTTTTCTGGATCTATAGGATACTTTTGCGAGGTTTTTATCACATGTAAAGACGGAACCGCTACAGCAAAGCAGTAAGTAAATGAATGAATTACTTTCCGCTGATGTTTTTTACTTGTAATGGGCAGCACTAACCCAAAAAGTGAACCGTGTCATGTTGAGTCCGTGATATTCACACCTGTTCATATGTCAGTTGTGCGTAATGGCAGCAGATGGAGCTGAAATGGAATTGAATTTGCGCCGGGAAGGCATCATGTACCTTTAGTTGTCATGGAAATGAGAAGACTTTCGCTCACCCAGGGAGTAGTACGTGGACCCAGACACACTAATGCTCGAACCTGCATCCAGGGGGGGAATAAAGCCTTTTTATTTAATTTTTTGGGGGGGAGAGGCGTGATCTTTTACGTAAATCTGTGCTTGTTTCGTCCACTGTCAATGAGGTGTGAGACTGCGCTGATGGTTTTCCAAACCGGTTGGTGCTCAGTGCCAAATATCAGCAGCCTCTGTGAGGTCACGGCCTCTCCTCCCATTCACGCGCAGGAAAAGCGCCCTCAGCTATTCACTATCAAATATATTTAAAAAAAAAAAAACTTTCTTGGGCGCGCGCAGACACGAAGAGCGGCGCGCCGGCGCGTCTCGCTTTGGGTACGATTTACTGCGCTCGCATACCTCTGTGCTGTCCTCCCCTCTGTGTGTTTGCTGGAAGCACCGAGCTGTCCGGGGTTATTGGTGCGAGGGGCAAGGAGCGAGGATCTACCGGGGGCAACCGGCGCGCGTGCTTTCCAGCCCTTATGTGGTTCTCTTGGTTACCGGTACGCGCAAGGAGCCAGACAGCTCGCCGACCGGCTCGGCCTAAACAGAAAGCAAAGCGATGAACTCCTCAAAACAAACACACACACACACACACACACACACACACACACACACACACACTGGATGTCTGCTTTTGCAGAAAGCGAATCAAATATTTGTCTTCGGGTAGAAGAAGAAGTTGTAGCAGGGCGCATTTACGCACGATTATGTTCCCTTGAGTTGATATGAAAGACTACTTTATACTGGAGGTTTTGTGGAGAAAGGCTTAACTGTTTTTGCAGGCTTTGATCAAGTCAAATTTTGCAGCCAGCGCGTTTCTTTTTCATGGTATGCTTTTTCAGTCACGTTTGAAATATTTCTGAGGGAAGCATTATTTTAGTAGAAAAGCGTACAACTTGGGCAAAGATCACTGGATGTTTCTGGGGAAATTGCTTTGTAAAATGGTTAAAAGTTGCTGTTCTGTGAAAGTGGCGCGCAGAAAGCGATGACAGCAGGCTGCAGGTGTCTGTGGATTGTCAACAGACTGTACTGACATGCATATTGGGTGATCCCGTTTGACAGATTAGTCAGAGCGTGTGTGCGTAAAGGAGGGTGTGACAGAAAGGGGGCGCTGTGGACCTTGAAATCCACCATGCTCTGTGCACACTGCTGCAGAATATAGAAGGACTTAAGAGTCGCGCGGCGCAGAGGAGTTCTCCGCCTTGGTCTCCGGTGCGTCTCTCCAAATCTGTCGCTTTGTCTCTGCCTCTGGATGAACCCTGACCAGGCGAATACTGTGGTGATCAGAGGAAAGCAAAAGGATGGCCTGGAGGCACTGGCACAGACTGCTTGTTTAAAAGTTCTCACTTTTGTCGGTCTGTATCTGTTGACCTCTGTGTATTTTTAAAAAAAAATCCTGAGTTAATTTGCAATTGTGAAGCTGAACTACTTAAAATGTATTAGATGCTAGAATGAAACTCGCCGCCCACAAAAATGTAACTCTTGAAATGAAGTAAAAATTCTGATTGTGGTTTTGAATATTATATCTCTATTGCCTCAATTTATGTTAAAGCGAAAAAAGAACGATTTTAATTTAAACGTGCAAAAGTGCGTCCTCTCATTTTGAATTTGCATGCACTCATTTGTGCCGTCTGTTTTTGCGCACACCAATTCTTGCTGTTTAATGTGCAGCTTTTGCGTCTGATTGGATAAAGTGCAAAATCAACACTTTCTCCTTGTAGAAATATTTTTATTCTCCTGAAACTGCGCAAAAATTGCTGTATAGACCTCAATATTTTTGCAGTTCTGTTGTTAAAATCTAAAATCTTGAAAAAAAAAAAAAAAAAATATATATATATATATATATATATATATATATATATATATATATATATATATATATATATATATATTATATATATATATATATATATATATATATATATATATATATATATATATATATATATATATATATATATATATATATATAAATTTTAAGAACTTAACTTTAAGAACTGTTTTTATCCTTGTTTTTTTTTTTTAATGATTGCTGTCTGTGGGTGTTTGGGGGGTGGGGGTGGGGGGCAATTATCTTTTTATTCTGCTCACCTCCACTTGGTTGTAATCGACTTTCCTCCAGACACAGGATCGGAAGACCGCGCCAACCCGAGTTCGGAGTCCCGACGATCGGACGCTTCTTCCACCACGCCCGTCGTGTCCTCTGCGCTCCTGGAGACCTGTCCCGATCGCAGTCACGCCACCCCTCCAACCGGGACACCCAGCACCATTCAGCGCGAGGATACTTCACCAGGTACTCTTTCTTTTTCTTTCTTTCTTTCTTTCTTTCTTTCTTTCTTTCTTTCTTTCTTTCTTTCTTTCTTTCTTTCTTTCTTTCTGTGTGTGTCTGTCTTTGTGGCGTCTGGGTTGTCTGGTCATATATCGTCGAAAACGGCATTATATACTGGAATTTATAATCCTATAAAGTTTTTTTTGACGAGGATGGTGTATATAGCGCGTGTGTACGTGCGTGCGTGTGTCAGCTGGAAATTGACATTTCATTTTTAAAAACTGGCAGACAGACGACACTTCTGATATTTCTAATCTCCTATATGTGTATAGGATATATATATATATATATATATGTCCTGCAGTATAATCATATCTTTTCCAACATATTATCATTGGCAGTGTGCGCGAATTTTGTAAATAAATAAATAAATAAATAAACAAATAAATAGCGTGTGAGGGACTTGTATTCAAACTATTTCTCATCTCTTATAATACAAATATTAAAACTTTTTTAAAAGCTGACCAACATGTGTTTTTGTACTTAATATGTGCAACCTGATGTTTTTATTTGTTAGATCTATGGCATTCTGACAATGAACAAGCGCGCACAGTTATTGGAACAGCTGCAGTTTGTCCAGTTGAAATGCACACCTCGAGGTTAGAGATTTGTTTCCCTTCACTGTATCTGCACTACCCGTGTCTTTATTCTGCGTGGGTTGTCTGCCCTCCTGCTTCCATATACACGCGTACACACCTGCTTGCATGCATGCGCAATAAGAGCAACCTGATGGTGGTGACGGAGTGATCAAGACTTTTCCTGCAGACTGTGCACACCAGTGGCGTGAAACAAAGAGCTGAAGTGGGGGTGAAACTTTTTGTAGTGGTGTGCGTGTGTTTATGTGTGTGTGTGTGTGGGGGGGGGGGGGGGGGGGTATGAAAACACGTGTACTTGTGTTGATCGTGGGCATCAACTCGCGCCTTAACTTTAAAGGCGAATTGTTCATTTTTAAGGGTTTTTTGTGGTTGTGTAACTGTCAACAATCAAGATAATTAAATAATGTATTGTCTTTCAAAAAGTTATATACACACGCGCGTGCACAAACACACACACACCTCGAGATGCACACAAACCCCTCACAGCAGAGGTGAAGGCAGGTTTGGGGACAATCTTTGTGATGAGAGACTGTGCTTTAATTTCTATATATATATATATATATATATATATATATATATATATATATATATATATATATATATATATATATATATATATATATATATATATATAATGTGCACATGCAATCATGCACTTCCAAAGCAGTTAAAACACACACACACACACACACACACACACACATACATACATACATACATATATATATAAGTTACATTTTCTTAGCAAGAGTTATCTGAAGGGAATCAGACAAGATAACACAGGAATATTAAGAAAGGGGGTCACACTGTGCAAACCTTTTTTTTATCATTACAGTTAAAAATGACTGGGTTTCATTAAGGTCCCACGATTGTATATGTGTGCACGTTGACACTGATGCTACAAATTACATCTACTAGTTTTAGACTTCTGTGACATATATGAGAGAAGTCGAGATTCCTTGCTTAATTTGTGAGACATAGCCATTTGGTCTGTGGGAGAGAAGGAGGTGACCCTCTCTGAAAATAGCATAGAAAACAGCTGCTTTAAATTTAAAGCTATGGCTGTACAAACATTACTGCAAATTATTATTATAATCATTATTATTGGCTTATTTTCAGATGCAAACTTTAATTTCTGTTTCTAAGACATCCATTGGCCTATCTTGTCGGTGATGGCCTAAAGGTTGCAGGGGGCTTGTGACAAGAGGATACTTGGAATAAGTCCTTGTCAGACAGGAAAATTGCTTGAGCAAGTTAGTTAATCCCCAAATTTAGCACCTTGCATGGCAGCATCCTGTCATTGCTCTCATTGGTGCGTGCTCGTGTGTGCATGTGTGTGTGTGTGTGTGTGTGTGTGTGTGTGTGTGTGTGTGTGTGTGTGTGTGTGTGTGTGTGTGTGTGTGCGCGCGCGCACACATGCATGTGTAAATGGTTGAATGTGAGGCATCTTTGTACAGCACTTTGACCATCTGCATCAGATAGCAAATTACTGTGTATATACTGTAAATGTCCATTTAGCATTAATATGAGCCTGTTGAAAAGATGTGTTCTCCAACCCCTATAAAGTCTGAATTTTAATGGCAAATTATCTAATCTAAATCAATATTTATAAATTAGAATGGGAAACATGCTGAAGCACACATCATCACTAGACCTCTGCAAAATACAAATTGCCACTGTTTGGGGATAAAAACACAGGGTCCAAAAACATTATCCATTAATTCATAGTGTTATGTGTAGAGTTTGTTTTCTTTAGAATTAGGGTTAGTTTATGGTTTGGGTTGTGGTAGCTGTTCCGAAGCTGTGGGGTAGCTCCCCATGGGTGGCGCAGAGCCACTGCACAAGGGTTAGAAGAGGAAGTGGGGTGGAAGAGCAAGGCAGCAAATGCAAAGTGCAAGTCAGTTCCAATGAAAATGAAGGAAAAAAGACTGATCATCTGTTTGTACAACCCAGTCAAGACCAATGAGCAGCATTTATTCCAATAAGGCAGCAATTGATGTATAAACAGGCCTACATCACACTTTTTTTAGTATTTTCTGTAATATTACTAACATTCTAAAGAGAGGCTCAGAAAGAAAACATTTGCAAACGTCTGTGTAAAGGTCACCTTTTAGATAAGGTTAAGGTCCTCCAAAGTGTCACAAATTGTCTGTGTGTGTGTGTGTGTGTGTGTGTGTGTGTGTGTGTGTGTGTGTGTGTGTGTGTGTGTGTGTGTGTGTGTGTGTGTGTGTGTGTGTGTGTGTGTGTGTGTGTGTGTGTGTGTGTGTGTGTGTGTTTCCAAGTGCTGCTGAGAAACAAAAGTGTAAAGAGGATGAGGCGTTTGCAGACAAGCGGTTTTACTGGTTCTTCTCAGGATGAGGGTTTATGTTATTGGCAGATTGATTGCATACAGGTTCATGTTTACATCTTGAACATCATAACTGACGAAAACATGCCTATGTGCGCACACAAGTGCATATGAAAAAGCGTTCATATTCAAATTCTCACAGTTTTCATCAAGCATTTTGCATAACTTATTTTTCACATCTTTGTCAAATCTTTGAAAGATTGTTGCCAGATCTTTGTCAGATCTTTGTCAGATCTTTGACAGATTGTTGACAGATCTTTGTCAAATCTTTGACAGATTGTTGACAGATCTTTGTCAAATCTTTGACAGATTGTTGACAGATCTTTGTCAAATCTTTGACAGATTGTTGACAGATCCTCGTCAGATCTTTGACAGATTGTTGACAGATCTTGACAGATCTTCTCCATTAATACAAACTGTTGCAGTAGTACAACCCGATGTGACCCCCTAACATGTGACAAACATCTTTTATAACCGCCAACACTTATCTGAGTGTTGACCTAGTGATACAACAAACTACAGATGACAACAGACCTCACCACTGAGCAGTTTTCCTCTCAAACTTTACTTCTTCGGTTGCATCTACCTCTTTTCTATGGCTGCACTCTGATGCACAGTTAGTTGCACAAGTCTTGGTGTTGCCCAGAATGGCCCTGTGACGCCTGGAATGATACATTTTTCCATGTGGGTTGAAGAGTTGGTCACTTGGAGAAAAAAAACTTGGTGACGTCAAGCGTGTGTGCAGCTTGACTCATATCCACAATGTACAAGATTATGCATGGTGGACTGTGAATGGATTATGTGTCACAACACAAGTGAATTGTGGTTTACATTTTTACAGTCACTTTAATATGGCTTTAGAAATTTCTAGTAACAGCTTAGAAGTGTGCGTGTGTGTGTGTGTATATATATATATATATATATATAAACACAGCACACACTTCTAAGCTGTTACCATATTACTATTTTTTTTATTTTATTTTAGTGTTACTTTTTCTAAACTTAAAAAAATTGAGGTCTCTAAGAAATGTGTATCTGTCTCTGTTGCTTTAAACTGAAAGAAGCTGCTCCTGGCCACGCCCTCTCTCACTTCAGTTCAGGCAGGAGGCCATCTGTCGTATTCTGAATTGGTCACAAATTGTGCATCTGTGTCAAAACATGCATACCAGCTGACTGGGGACAAAATCTTGTTTAAAGCAGAGCAATTTCTGTAGCAACAAATGTATACATCTGGGACTTTGAAGATGTCAAACATAAAGCCACAGCCATATCAAACTGTAAATGTAGATTATAAAATAAAGCACTTTTGCACGTCACATTTAAAATCACTTAAAAAAATTAAACTGACTGATGCACGATAAAAGACCCAGGGCCGTAATAATTTTTGTCTTTAAATCTCCTGTAATTGTTGACTTTTATTGATAATTACCTTGGGACAGTATAAATGTACCTGTTGTGATTACCTTGTGTGCGATCTGCTCCACACTTCTTTTTAACTAATGTATCTCTGTTATAAAATTCATCTAGAAAAGTTAACTTAAAAAAAAGAGGGTTAATCAAAATAGAAAAACAAAAATAAAATATTATACTGTAGTGTTTTTTATTTGTTGTTGTTTAATTGTTCTTTAAATCATTCTTGTGTTGCTGAGCCACCACAGACAAACCCCTGCTTTCCCTCTCATTTAAATGAATTTTAACTAATATTAATTTGTTGTATGAACCCAACATGTTGTCTGATTCTACATTCTTAATTTATTATAAGCAGTCTGTCAGTAAACTCTAAAAAGTGAATTGCTGTCTCAATGAGAAAAAGTGATGTAACAATTTGCATAGATTTTTAAAGTTATTTCAACTTAACTAGAGAAGTCTTGTGGCATTAACTCAGTTGAAAGCTGAAAAAACTAAGTTGAAATAACTTTTTTTTTAAATTATGCAACTGGTTACATCCCTTTTTCTCATTGAGACAGCAGTTCCTTTGTAATGCAATGTCCCATATTTGAGTGGACAACTTTTTTTTTGCAATCCCATAGTCCTGTATCATATTCAGATGAGCTTTTGCCATAAAACAATAAAAACCTAAGGTTATTTGTGTGTGTGTGTGTGTGTGTGTGTGTGTGTGTGTGTGTGTGTGTGTGTGTGTGTGTGTGTGTGTGTGTGTGTGTGTGTGTGTGTGTGTGTGTGTGTGTGTGTGTGTGTGTGTGTGTGTGCGTGTATTTGATCAAAAAAGTTCACTCATGACTAACACCAATACTGAGAATTTATTGAAAGCCAAGAGTGCTATGTAACCTTGCCCAAGTTCAAAGAGGTTTTGCATAAGAGTACAAACATGGGCTCATGTGTGAACATTTTTAAAGATCATTCAAAAGTGAGTCCACTTTAGTTACTTATGCATAACAGCTCATCTAAATATGATACAGGAAATGGCTTTGCCTTTAACAAAATAAAAAGCTGTATCCCCAGTGCTCACATGTGCATGCCTGAAAACACAGGTGGCGTTGGTGGTGGTTCAAGAGATTTAACAAAGTAGATCACATACTACAGTGGACTGCCTTGCAGCTGCTGTAATTCCGACAGTATTAAATGGAAGCATCGACTGACATCAGCAGTTAGAGGAAGTACCCGTGTCAGTGTACGTACAGTATGTGTGTGTGTATTTGACAGTGTGTGACTGTGGGTGTGTCAATGTGGGTTGTCCAGCAAGCATCCAGCACCACCATGGGGTTCCATTATTATTGAATGTTTTATCACCTGCGTTGCCGTCTGACTAACCAGAATACACCCATATGCACAAACATTGAACGCGCACTTGTCTCTTTCCCAGCGTGGCCTGAATCTTGCTTTGACTAAACTTTGCCTCCGAAATGTGCGTAGTTGAACTATGCAGCTTCTCTAACTGTACTAACAGTGCACAAAACAGCAGGCTGAAATAAAAAAGAAAGAACTGAATAAAAAGGCAATGGACAGAAAGTTTAAAAAGTTTGAAACATTTAAAAAAAAACATCTGAATGAGCTGTCTGTTCCAATAGAACTGTGCCAGTATTTTTTTTTTTTTTTTTTTTTTTGACATTTATTCTTAAACTGTGGCACTGCTCTGTTAGGCTCGTGCAAGCCATAGTTCATCCCTGTGGACACTCATATGCAAATTCTTGAAATAACATTGACATTTTATCACACATATACATACCGCTATATTCTCACACATGATAACCCTCACACACACATTCATTTTCTCTCACACATACAAACATTAACCCTCACACATCATATATATATATATATATATATATATATATATATATATATATATATATATATATATATACACACACACGCACACATGTATTCTTTCTCACACATTCATATAGTCTAACACACTACATATATTTTCTCTCACACACATATTTATCCCTTGTGTTTGTGTGTGTATATATATATATATATATATATATATATGTCTGTCAGGAATAATAGAATATTAGATGTTTATGACAGTCTACTGATGAATTATGCTTGCACTGGCCCTCATGCACTACACTCTTGTGTGCATATGCCTCCAGTAGAATCTGCTTTTTGTTGTGTAGGTCATATTGTAGGATAGGTATGGATAATCATGTCTTGTGGAGATGGGAGGGCCAGCAGCCTTCAGGTTTTCACTCCACCCAAAGCACACCTTCATGTGCAGAAGTGTAATTCTCTTACAGAGGTGCCTGCCGACTGTTGGTGCTATAGCGCATATATTTGTCCATCCCTGCTGTTGGGTCGCTGTGCTTCTGTGGGCATTCACTTTCTCAGAGTCCAGCTTTTCTGCTCAAATCAAACAGTTATGTCTGAAATGTGTTTCCCTGACACGTGTTTGTTGTACAGCTGGAGTCTACTAACATGAAAATCCTTTAATACTTATGTATGAAATGTGTGTGGCATTTTACCTACATGTGGAGTGATGGTCCACCTGTGCTCTGTTTCCTGGCAGACATGCCCTGTGTGCAGGCTCAGTACGGGCCCGCCCCTCCAGGCTCATCCTACTCTGGCCAGTCCTTCAGTTACCAGGGCGATAGCTACAGCTCTGACCTTATGACACCAGACTACACCAAGCTGGACCTCGGCGGGGGTGAGATCTCAGCCGCAGCCGCCACCACCTCACTCCCTAGCTTCAACGTCTTTGTAGAGGGGAGCTACGAGCCCAAGTCCTCCTGCTTGTACCAGATGCCTCCGCACAGGCCCACCATCAAAAAAGAGGAGGAGAGCTACCCCACTGCGCCACCGCTGGAGGCTTTGTCCTCTTCCAATATGTACTTTAAACAATCTCCCCCTTCCACCCCTACTACCCCCTCTATGCCGCCCCAGCCTGGCACCTCCTTTGTCTGGGAAGAACACTCACTTGCCCCTCTGTCACACCCCCACTCTCTGGGCTCCAGCCTGGAAACGGGCCCCCTCAAGTCGCCCCGCTTTCCTCATTTCTACCAGCACTCGCCGCCCCACAGCGGCAGCAGCGTGGGCGGCTACGAGGGGCTCGGGGGAGGACTGGTTCGCACCTCCTCCTCTTCCTCCTCTTCCTCCTCCTCTGTCTCACATCCTCACGGCCCACCTCTGGAGCAGCCCATGTACCAGCTGCACCGTGGAGCCGGGGGCAGCAGCTTCACCTTCCGCTCCCTGGCTCTTGGGCCCTGCGCACCCCTACTCGGAGACAGCCTGCCCTCACCTCCCCCACGGGGCGGCCAAGGAGAGGGCACCTGTGCGGTGTGCGGGGACAACGCGGCCTGCCAGCACTACGGCGTTCGAACTTGTGAAGGCTGCAAGGGTTTCTTCAAGGTAAACACCCTTAAAACCTGAAACCGCTAAACTTGAGCTAAAACTCCTTAAAGCCTCGGCTCTTTAGTCCTGATCTCTTAAGTTGTACATATAATAAGTTTGTTTGCAGCCTACTGACACTGACTGACATATTTAAACTGAAGATTTTTTTTTTTTTCAAATATGATACGCTCCCACTCTGCACTCACTTACCAGCTCATCTTTGCAGTCATTATGAAAGAACATTACACCCACAGAAGTCTTCTCTTCCAGCAGCCAAGTGGGCAAAGCACTCATACGTAGCCTGTTTGTGTGCACGCTATTGCTTGTGTTGCGTGACAAGAGAAAATTAATTTAAAACACTTATACATTTCTCTCAGACAACGGGGGGAAAAAAATTGCTGTGTACGCTTTGGGCTCAGCTTGAGATCATTTGGAAAAAAAGAAGCATCCTAGAAATAAAAGTTTTCTTTGATCCCATTTGTAACTGGGCCACAAAAACTGAAAATTGACCACAACACACTGACAAATACGCAGATAGATATGAGTCATGTTTTGAGTTTTGATTCAATCTGACTCTTCACAACTTGCTGTCTCACATCCCATATCACTGCACACATGCACGCACACGCAGCATTCATCAATTAACATCACCAGGAGCCAGGTTTTAGTCAGACACATGTTTCATCTTCCTTGTACAAGTCATAAAACACTGATATTACAAAACCACAGACACATCAATTATTCCAGCACATGCTGAGACCTCGTAGAACAACCCGTAATGTAAACACACTCAGTGGCATCAATGTTTTACACTGATCTGGAAAGATAACATTTGCATGCACATGCATTAAGTGTTCTATTAGTTGCACGAGATAAGACAGAGAAAATAACATATACAGGCAAAGAAGGAGGATGCAGACACAGTGATAATTGAATAATGCCTGTGGAAGGTGGAAATTAATTATCTCTCTTTTCAATTAGTTTCTCAATTTGTTTTTATTTAGTAATTAATGAAAGCAGCATCTGGTGGCAGCAGGCTGCCGGCTGTGTGCACGCTGCAGCACTCAGCATTCAGTCTGTCAAACTTCAAGAGTAAGATTAGGTTATGCTTAAGGTTAGGGTCGGGGGTAGGAGTAGGGTTAGGAATAGTGAGTTACAAAAAAACCCCGTCACAAAAATTTGACTCATTTCCTCACGGGAGCACGAAAAAAAAAAACCATGAGACTGGGCTGCAAACTTCATTACACTTCCTTGCACATGCGCATGCAACCAGTCACACAGCATATGCGCACAAACACACCTACAGCATAACACGCCTAGTCGTGCAGGATATGTGTGCTGTAAAAAGGTTTGAGACATGTGCCTAAGAGGAAAAAAGCTGGTATATGATAATAAGTGTATGATATACTGTATACGTATTGCTGTTAAAAGCATTGTTTCCTTTAAGTGGTCTCTTGCAACTTATATTACAATCAGGTTGTCTTTAATCAAGTTTTTACAATCATTTTACTATTGAGTATTGAAAAGGAAGTTTCTCATATGATAATGATTTGCTTTCTTTCATGAACTTGACAAAAATCCAACTTTTTTATTTTCAACATTTCAACATAGATTTTCTGTTCATCCATAGATGATGAAGACAAAAAAGCATGAAACACAAACTGTCTGTCAAACTTCCTCATGCAGAATTCCACATGCAACAGCAGAAACTAACAATGTGCATTTTACATTTCTGCCATCGTTCATATTCATGCCATCAGACACAACATCCATTATTCTGATGAGTTTACCCCCCCACCCCCAATATATTCTCAGGAAGATATTTAATTATAACTGAATATTTATTATGCTTAAAAATCACAGTAGAGAATTAAATTATTGTCATTTCATTAGTCTAATTTGAAGCCAGTATTCAGTGTGAATTAATTTTACCTCTTAAACAAGTATTTCCAGTATTTTTATTTATTTATTTGTTATTATTTTACAAAATAATACATTCCATTCACTATTTTTCATTTATTTAGTGAAACATTTTATAATTTTAAATGAAGCATTAGAGCTCAGCTACTCTACAGACATTGTGTTAGAAGCAAAAACAAAAAAGAGAACATCTAACCCATTTCAGTGGAGCCATTGGCCCTGTGTCAGCCAAAATACATTAGCTGAAAGAGAGAGGGAGAGAGAGAGAGAGAGAGAGAGAGAGAGAGAGAGAGAGAGAGAGAGAGAGAGAGAGAGAGAGAGAGAGAGAGGTGGATAATCAGGGAAGGAGATGAAGCAAAAATCCCTGCAGGCTTTTAATTTAAGGCAAGGCAATTAGCACATTACATGTTAAGAATGCGCCTGTGGCACGCTGTGTGCCTCCATGAGTTGTCCATTTATGAATGCATCTTCTGTGGATATAATATAATGTCGTCCCTCTGAGTCACAGCCTGTAGATGAACTGCTTGTTTGAAGTTAAATTGAGTCCTTGCTCTATATGATTAGATACAAATACCAATGTCACCCCCAACTTTCTGTCTTTGATGTTAAGCAAATTATAAAATAGGATCTACTTAACATTTGTCAGTGTGTGTGTCAGCGCTGAAATTCATAGGTGGCATGATAAGAGCAGAATAAACAAGAGCAATCCGAGATATATGGATCCGGATCACATCCAAAATTCAGTGGAGTGTTCTATCTAATATGTATCTGTGGTGCAAATTTGGTGAGAATCCGTGAAGTAGGTTTGATGTAATCCTTCAAAGCCTATATAAAGTGAAATCTTGATCCAGAATCCAGATTAAGATCACCTCCAAAATTTAATGGAGTCTTCTATGCCCTAATATCTATCTGTAGTGAAACGTTCGTAAAAATCAATGCAGTAGTTTTGACGTAATCCTTAAAAGTCTACAAAGTGAAATCCTGATCCGGGTCCAGATCCAGACCACCTCCAAAATTTAATGGAGTCTTCCAAGACTTAACACCAATTTGTGGTGAAAATTTGGTAAGAATCCGTGAAGTAGATTTGACTTAATCCTTCAAAGTGAAAAAGTGAAATCTTGATCCAGAATCAGGATCCTGATCACCTCCAAAATTTGATGGAGTCTTCCATGATCTAAAATCTATCTGTGGTGAAAATTTCGTCAAAATCCGTGCAGTAGCTTTGCCTTAATCATGCTAACAGACAGACAAATAAATAAACGCAGATGATTTTATTACGTCTTTGGCAGACATAATGACAGGACAGGCAACATTAATTAGTATGCTTGTCTGACACATAGGCATAGTTAAGGGGTGAATTTAACTGTTAAACCCGTCTGAAATGTTTCACATACCCTGATTGCATGCGGCGGGGATGGTTGTTTGATACTTTGAACCAAACAGACCAATTGCTTCAGTAAATGATCCAGTTTTAAAAGGCTCAACAAAATTAAATGAAAGATTTGGTTCAAAAAATTATTTACTGTTTTGAAATTCTCAAAATACCCACTGAAACAATTACTTTGGAAAGCAATTCTGCTTTTTAAAGTGTTAAAAGCACTAAATGAAAATAAATGCTTAAAAATGCTTCATGAAGTGAAATGCTTGAAACACTACTGCAGTAATATGAGATTTCTTGGTTTAGAAAATGGGTCACTGTTTCAAAACATTGTTGACCTATTTTAACATACTGCTTCAGAAAGCGATCACTATTTTGAAACAGTTGAAGGAATAAATGAAGAAAAATGAGTGACTAATTTTACCCACTTTCAACACTGTATAAAACAGTGTTTTTCAGTTTTGTTTTGTTTTAATTTGTTATTTTAAATGTCTAAAACACCCAATTTAAAAATTGCTCCTTAAATAAATAAATTGCTGTTTTGGAAGGCTTGAAACACAATGACATTGAAATGTAGTGCACACTGGGTATTCATAGGTTCAAAAAGTGGTTTCAAATACTGTAGTCAAAACCTTTAAAATGTTTCACTGTTGTGAAATTCTGAAAACACCCATTAAAACAGTTGCTGTGGAAAATGATTTTTGAAACATGCAAAGGACTAAACGAAAAGAAATGCTTAAAAGCTTTCAGGAACTGTTTCAAAACATTTAGAACTTTAACTGCTTCAGAATGTGACTGTTTTGAAGCATTTGAAGCAATAAAATAAGAAATTACTTCAGAAAATGAGTGATTAATTTGAAACACTCGACACTCAATGAAACAGTGTCTTCAGAAGATGATCCAGGTTTGTTTGTTTGTTTTTTTAATGTCCAAAACAATTTAAAAATAGCTTCAGGAAGTAGTTTGTTGTTTTGAAATGCTTGAAACACTATATGATGTTGCAATTAAGTGCACAGTAGCGATTCACTAGTTCAAAAAATGGTTCACTGATTCAAAATATTCAAAAACTGAATAAAACAAGTGCTCACAATATGATTCATTATTTGAAGCACTTGGCAAAACTAAATGAAACAGTTGCTGCAGAATGTTATGCTTTGTTTCAAAACATTCAATACACCAAATGCAACAATTGTTTCAGAAAATGACTTTCTTTTAACAAATATTTGAACTGCTCAATGAATTGTTTGGTTCAGAAAAAGATCCGTTCTCGAAACATTATGACAGTGACGTGGACAGTGGTGACACAACAAAAAAATTAAATCCAGACTACAATCCCAATCCAAATGGTGCATGAGTGCATACACATGCATGCGTGTGTATACAACACACTAATAAGTATCAGAGTTCAACATTAGCTATGACAGCGTCTCCTGTGACGCCAGTCAAATTCCATGCTGCTTTGAAGGAGTCACAGCTTCAAGCAGCAGACGGAGGCAGGAGACAGGCCAGTGCTCAGTCACGAGAGCTTAATTTAGCAGAGCCCTCATTGATCATTTCAAACACAGGCTTTTCGAGGAACCACTTATCATACGAATGAAGCTCTCATGGGTTCACTGAGAGGAAGAATTCCACTCACACCAACAGGCGCTTTGTGAGGGGGGAAAATAATTCACTAAAATCTCACACAACTCACCTTTTTTAAGATTTGCACTGTCTTGCACTGAGTGTTGGCATATTGAGATTTTGTGCGTGTAAAACTAGTACATAATTTTCAATGCTATTGACATTGTGCAGTCCCTTGCACATTTTTAGTTTGGATTCTCTTTAAACTGCTATTTTTTGTCAAGCATATTAATGGCCACGCTAACTTATGCCCACACGCACGGGTCACCGGCCACCGATGAGATGAGAAGCGAAGCGTGCTGCCATGGCAACCACTCTCATCCAGGGCTGGCGTCCATTATGCAACAGTTATGCACTCGCGCAAGAGTATATAGAATAATTAGTGTGTTATTGGTCTTCCGGGGGTCACAGGCAAATGTGGCACAAGGGCTTCCTAATTGGATTTATTTGTTTTCAATGTGTTTTAGAAGCGTTGGTGAAGAGGGGAAGCACCGGTGTTCCTTTAGAGTCCAGTCACACTAAAGTAGCATGTTATATATATGTAGGTATTTTGTCAGTTTGGTACCCGAGGCATATTTCTGACCATCATATTTTCATCCTTCCATAAGAAAAATGCTTGATTGGCACAAAGATTAGCTAAAGCCTCCAAGGGCCCTGCCCCCATTCTTCCATACAAAACGGGATTTGCTTGATCAAAAAAAAAAAACACTTAACTGGATACTTGGTAGCATTAATGTGAATTCTTGCACTGTCTTGTCATGCAGAAAGTCCTGTAAGTGACATCCAATTGTTTTATAGGTCATGTATGTCTGTGGTGGAATATGACTAAAAACTAAGAGGCCTAAGCTCCAGTACATTTATCTCTTCTGCGGAATAGGATTTTTGTTGAGGTTGAGGCTGTGTATCATGGTATTATGATTGCCATGTAAGTACAGGAAGATTTCTTCTTTTCTTTTTTTTTCAAACAGGAAGGAACCTTGTTGCAAAAGTCATTGACAATTGAAGTATAATTAAAGAAAACAAAACAAAATCATAAATCCATCAATGGTCTTAGTTATCAGATTGTGATTGTGATTTTTTTCATTAAACATGGTCTAAAATAGAACAGAGTTGTTTTGGTATTTCATGTAACGGTCAGATACTCCTTACGTAAGATGTTCAAGCTGCTTGTTTATACAACAAAACTGAATTGAAAACAACCATCAAGCAAAATAAAAGAAAACACTAATGGGAAAAAATACAAAACACCCCCTTACTGCTTTAATTGCTTCACCCCAGGGAGCCTTGGTGGCCGCTGTCCATACTGTAATGGATTAGCACTGATCTGTTAACGTGACAGAAATTTTCTCACACAAGTCTGTTTTCTAAATATGCACCAACTTTCTGGCACACTCTGGCTCTTAAAGAGGATGACAGATGACACTGCAATTGGTTTATTTCATATTATGCCTAGAACACACCCATGACAGTTATGGAAAATAAAACAATCCAACCTCTTTCCATCATGTATTTTACTTTGCATATCTTTTATACCTTCAAAATAGGAAAGTGGAAGTAGACATGCCCCAAACAGACAGATAATTGAAGGACTGTTGAGCCTTGGTGATGGCATGCGCTCTATGAGTGTCCTCATGTTTTCTTCTGATCTAAATTACAAAGCCTCTGTAGATTCCAGAATGTTCTCAGGGTGGATCAAACATAATCCACTGGTTTTAAATCTTGTTACAGAATCCAAAAACTGTCCCACTTTGGATGAAATCGTCACTCCGAGAGATGTATCCAATTTATACATAACCTACACAACTTTATCAGTTCTACAGGCCAAGGATTGGCTTGTTGGAATTGAACAGGCATTCACCCTTGGTTATTGTTTTTCACCCATGCGCCCCCACCCCACATGGACCATTTCTGATTTCATTTTAATAAGGTCAGTAATAATCGTCCAAGCCAGTCGAGGAGAAAACAGCTCCCACGGGGCCCTTTGAGATGCGCCGTGTGTGAGGCCCCGCAGGTGCCGCAAGCTGACCCGAGAGCTTCACAAACAATGCGATCACGCAGCTCGTGTCCCCACTATCTCGAGGGACCTGCCTCACCACACCATGCACTGGGTGCCCATTGTCAACGCTGCCGCTAATAAAATTGTCCATCCTGCAGGCGAGGCTTGTTGGAAAATTAATTTTATCTAATTATACGGATGTCACCACCGTCTTTCAGTGCGTAATTAAAATGTGACCTGCGAGCTTTCGCTTTCATTCTTTGATGGAGCATGAGGGAAAAAACACAGAAATTGAATTAAACAAATTGAATATTAGGTGGTTGATTGTGTTTGGAGGCTGATTATCCCCTGTTTCTTCTGTCTGCAGAGAACTGTGCAGAAAAACGCAAAGTACGTGTGTCTGGCCAGTAAGAACTGTCCTGTGGACAAGAGGAGGCGCAACCGCTGCCAGTACTGCCGCTTTCAGAAGTGTCTGAGTGTGGGCATGGTGAAGGAAGGTAAGCACACACATGACATCATCTCAGCACTCTTACAAAGGAGACTAACCTCCTAGAAGTTCCTCAAACATCTGCTGTGGTGGTTCTAGACCAGAGAGTGCAGTACTGGAACCAGTTATCTTCCGCATGCATAATCATATTTCATCCTTTTCTGTGTGTTTTATGGTTACCAGAAAGACTCAAAACATTACTAAAGGGCAGACTGGTCCTGAGTCACCTCTTCTTAACAGCAATGTAGATTTCTTGTCTTGTCAGCAATGAACTTTTCTGACATTTCTCACTAATAGAAATACTGTGGACAAACCTACAGATTTCCCTTAAACTCTTTTCACCATTTTTTATTTTAGAATTGTACTAGTCTGGATCATCCACCTCCTCCATGCATCTCTTGGTGGAGGTTGGCAGTCTGCTTGTTGGAGTATTTGTCTTCTTCTTTGCGGTGCTCTTACGTTTATACAATTATACTGCCTTTGTAGTTGATATGAGTATTGCAGTATAAATTTGAAGCATTACAATTGCAGAGTTAAACTGTTAAATAAAATTGCAAACTGGGTTTCGTTCTGATGTTAGCCAATGAACACATGGCAGAATATATTGTTTACAGCAGTGGGAAAACCCCAGCTTCAGTCCACTCCTACCATGTATTGCTTCTACCTGTGCACCTAAAACAGGTGATTTCACTGATTAGCTCATCTACCTGCCTGAAGAGTTGAACTAATTAGAATCAGGTGGTTTAGTGGGTGGATGGAACAAGTATGTGGTATAACTTTTACTCACTGAAGTCGGGGGTTTCCACCTCTGATTATTTGCTTGCAAACAAGCTTAGCAGGCTCATTTCCGAGCCAGTTTTGTACTAATATATCTGGAGCACCAGTAGGCAGATGATGATTTCAATTTTCAATTCAATTTAATCAGCTTATAAAGCTCAAAATCATAACAAAAGCTGTCTCAAGGTGCCTCACACAGAACAGTTCAACATAAAAATGAAAATAAATAAATAAATAAATAAAATGTCAAGTACACAATTAAAAACAGAAGTAAAAGAATAAACCAGATTAAAAATAAAAACTATTCCTAAGAAAGAGAATAAAAATAGGTTTTAAGTCTTGACTTAAAAATGTCCACGGACTCCGACTGCCTCACAGTCGCAGGAAGACCGTTCCACGGAGCTCTTTGAAAAAAGTTCTTTGACTCGCTGATTTCTTCTTCACCCTGGGAACACAGAGAAGTCCCACATTTTGCAACCGCAAAATGGTATGTACGGTTCCACCAGATCGGCCAGATAAGACGGCGCCAGTCCATGAACAACCTTATAAGTCAATAATAAAACCATCACCCCAGTCTGAATGATGAACAGTTACACTGAGGGAGTAAGTGCATTTGTACTATCACAACTAACTGCAGTTTTTTCAAGATGTTTGTAGGATACTTTATGCTTCTAAAGAGCCACTAAAAAGCTTTGCACCTCTACACACACAAAGGGGGAACTTCCTTCAGACTAACTTGTAATGCATACCATTTTTAGCGACATTTCAGTGTGAGAAATCATCCGGCATATAGCTTTGACAGAACCAGTCGCGTTCACAGGTGACAGTTAAAAGACCTATGTCATTAACCACATTGGGCAATGCCTGATCCTGAAGAGCTAGAGCTGAAACATCACAAATAAATGGCATTGCAAGTTAGATTGTGTATGGGAGTTCTTTTTTATACTTCTGAAGGGCAGAATTTTATCAAAATAGGTGATATATTAGCATGACATTGCCCTTTATTTTGAAAATTATCATAATAATATTATCATTTTAATTGTTTTAATAGTTTTCATAAATGTTTTACAGCATCTTGAGGTAAAGCTCTTGAAAAGTGCTTTGCAAATAAATATGATTATTGCTGTTATTATAGCTGTAGACTAAGCTAGCATGTAGAGCACTGTACTGTCACAATCATAGTTAGCTTGCTAGCCTGGTCAATAACCAATAATAAATTAGTTATTACAAATACTATTAATTATTTGTTTGATATAGTATTGTCTTACAACATCTTGAGATTGATAGTAATCTCTCAGTCATTAGAACAATATATCCTTTGGTAGGACAGAATGTTTCTGATAGCTAATGTCATAGCTGCCACTATTGTGGGCATTTATTATTTTTGCATCACTTGCACCGTTTCCAGCAGCATGGTGACTTAGTCCATTTTAGCTTGGCAACCTGCAATATGTATATGAAAGAAATGTAAAAGCAAGTAATGTAATTCCCCAAAGGGGCTAAAACCAACTACATGGAATGTAAAACTTAGGTACCAGAGATGAACATATGTAGACACGCAGAGACTCGATCAGACATGTTCCATGTGCTGGCAGGTGTGGGAGATCCCTTCTTTTACTAAAATGCTAAAGAAAGTGGTCAAATTATTATTTGACTGTTTTGCACTCTGGCGTTCCTACAATTCCAAATATTTCAATGTTTAAGGACTGTTTACACTCTCACCTGAAAGTCACCTTGGTCAAAGGAAATAATAAGTTATTTGAGTTAAATGTGAAAATGTGAGACCACCAATTCAGCAAACATCTAAACTAAGAAGCCTTCTGAATGCGTTGGCCTTTCTTTGTGGTCTTCCCATGCTTAATTTGAGAGAATATTAATTTAGTGGGAACCACACACAGAACCAACCTAGCCCCCCTGTGTGGTATCACTGTGACTGCTCTCATATCCTCAAGGTTTCTCACCTGTCGTGGTAATCAGCATGTCAATGAGTAAGTAGCTCTACCCACCTTTGGATTACCTCAGAGCATCTCCACTGCCATCTGCTGGTTCACTGGTCAACCACCCTCTGTGTAAATGTGAAAATGTTTGGCTCCTTTACAAAATTCCTCCTGTCAGCACTATAAAAATCTGATTAAGAACCGCCGATAAGTTGTTTATGTACCCATGCATAAATATGATTAGATTTAAGAGAAAAAGAACACCCTTTTTATGACCGTGTCTTCTTTGCAGTGGTACGCACTGATAGCTTGAAGGGGCGCCGAGGCCGTCTGCCTTCCAAACCAAAGAGCCCCTTGCAGACAGAAGCATCGCCTCCTTCTCCACCCCTCAGCCTTCTCTCTGCTCTGCTCAGAGCTTATTCCCACTGCACACCCCGTGACCTCGACTACAGCCAGGTGCCCTTTCCCATTACTTTGAGTGTTTTTTTCTTTCTGTTTAAAATCTGAGTTTAAGCTCTGGATAATTTCTCCTCCACTCTGTCTTTGACTTGTAGTTCAGCACAGCAGATCCTCCTTCATCCTCCTCAGACGCTGAGCACATCCAGCTCTTCTACAGACTGCTCACCCTCTCAATGGAGACCACACGGTGCTGGGCAGACCGACTGCCCGGGTTTTCTGAGCTTCAGCGTGAGGATCAAAACCTGCTAATAGACTCTGCCTTCCTGGAGCTGTTTGTCCTGCGATTGGCTCACAGGTGAGAATGGGAGATCCAAACAAACTGGAGTCACTATCGTACCCAATGCACAACAAACAAAGGATGACAAGGAATAGCACGCAGGAGCAGACAGACGTGTAGCTTACTAGATTTCATATTATAGTCTATTTGTGTTGCTTGTATTTCGGTTGTGTTGTGGAGCTTTGCAACTTGTCTCTTTTCTGGGTGCATTGTGTGAATTTGTAACAGACACAATGTCATATTAACTTACTAGATGTGCTACATGTGCTGTAGGTTGTATTTGTGTTCTCTGTGTTTACTAGTGTTTCCTCAATTTTCAAGGCTTTTTATGCAGATACGTGGTGCTAAATTGATGCAGGTGTTTTTTGTATGTGCGTGTTTTCTGCATTTGTGCGTGTTATGGCCTCTCTCAAAATTCTTAGTTTATCTTGTTGTGCCTCAACATAAGCTAAAATTCACAAATGACGCACTCTAAATATATCCACGAGAAGATTACATTTGATGTTGATAGATTCTGTAGTTATCGGTGGGTGCGCGGGGGGGGGGGGTGTCCAATGACCATTACTCTGCACAGGTTTCTTTAAATTTGACCCGCAGTATCTTCAGATTGAGTTTGTATGGCTTTTCGAAAGGCCTGAAAGTGGTTATGCAAAAACCTCTGCAGTTGTCTTTTCAACGTATGAAGGATTTGCATGGCATGCTAAGTAGCATAACATTAAACGTTGGGGCAGTACCTTTTTATGTCAGTGAAACAATTACCCAAAAACCCTGACAAGGACTGACAGTCTAGAACCAACAACCCTCACATCTATTTACCCAGTGTCTTTGATACTAAGAAAGAACAATAGTATGTCAGTAAAAGGGCTTTTTATAATTTTACCATACGTGTGCAGTGTTAGCTAACATCAAACTAGGTTATAGTTGTCAAAAGTGGTGAGTCACTCTTCAGCCTTTCTCTCTCTTGCTGGGGGGCCACACTATAATGCGTTGGCAATTCTGTGGTTGTCATATTCTGTATTATGTAGTCTGTATTCTGTGTGGGGTATTCTGTAGATACGATTATAAACTTGAAACTGTTACCAATGTAAGAAAGCAGAAGTTAACCTGCTCTGAAAGCAGGTTTTCATCCAGGATGTCTCTGTATATTGCTGAACTCATCTTTCCCTCAATCCTGACGAGCCTCCCAATTCCTGCCATTGAAAAACATACCCACACATGATGCTGCCACCACCATGCATCACTGTAGGGATGGTATTGGCTAGGTGATGAGCATTGCCTTGTTTCCTCGAAACATGACACCTGGGATTCACGCCAATGACTTCAGTCTTTGTTTCATCAAACCAGAGAATTTTGTTTCTCATGGTCTGAGAGTCCTTCAGGTGCCTTTAGCAAACTCCAGGGGGGCTGCCATGTGCCTTTTACTAAGGAGTTGCTTCCATCTGGTCACTCTATCATACAGGCCTGATTGGTGGATTGCTGCGGAGATTGTTGTCCTACTGGAAGATTCTTCTCTCATCACAGAAGAATGCTGGAGCTCTGACAGAGTGGCCATCGGGTTGTTAACCACTTCTCTGACTAAGGCCCTTCTCCCTTCGTCACTCAGTTTAGACGGGGGCCAGCTCTAGGAAGAGTCCTGCTGGATGCGAACGCCTTCCATTTACAGATGATGGAGGCCGCTGTACTCATTGGGACCTTCAAAGAAGCAGAAATGTTTCTGTACCCTTCCCCAGATTTGTGCCTCGAGACAATCCTGTCTCGGAGGCAGAGGTGTCAAATCCGGCTACAGAAAGTAAAAACCCTCCCATGTGTTGCTTCTACCTGTGCACCTAAAACAGGTGATCTCAATAATTAGCTCATCCACCTGCCTGAAGAGCTGAACTAATTACAGTCAGCTGGTTTGTTGGGAAGATGGAACAAATATGTGGCTGGACTTTTACTTTCTGAAGCTGGATTTGACACCTCTGCTCGGAGGTCTACAGACAATTTCTTTGACTTCATGCTTGGTTTGTGCTGTGACATGCACTGTCAACTGTGGGACCTTATCTGTGGGACCACGTGTGTGCCTTTCCAAATCATGTCCAATCAACTGAATTTACCCCAGGTGGGCTCCAATTAATCTGTAGAAACAACTCAAGGATGATCAGTGGAAAAGGGATGCACCTGAGCTCAATTTTGAGCTTCATGGGAAAGGCTGTGAATACTTACGTATGTCTGATTTCTTTGTTTTTTTTTATTTTATTTTAAATACATTTGCAGAAATCTCAACCCCCAAAAAAACTTTTTTCACATTGTCATTATGGGGTACTGTGTGTAGAATTCTGAGGGGGAAAAAATGAATTTCATCCATTTTGGAATAAGGCTGTAAGATAAAATGTGGAAAAAGTGAAGCACTGTGAATACTTTCCGGACGCACTGTAACTATGCCAGCTGAGCTGAGAGCTGCTGTGTTGGTGTTTCTCCAGAGTAGGTGGAGTGAAGCTGAGTAATGACCATATGAACCAAATTATGTATGGAGTCTGTAACTATGACAGCAGCTACACCCACAGAGTTCCGCTGCCTTCGTCTGATATGTGACGCACAGAGAACTCTGTGTGTGTTCTGTGGGTTAAAACTGTCCCAACACTGTAAAGTGTGAATTGACAGGATTGATTCTATCTATTTGGATGTGAAACTGAAAAACGCCATGATGGAAAAACAGTAGAAGGCACTGAAATAAAGAGGAGCCAACTTAAATTACCTTCTGCCTTTACTGATGTGTACATGTTGCATCATGGGTACCTGGTGCCATTATGACTGCCCCGGCCCATCTTTGCCTCAGGATCACCCTGAGTTACCGGTCTTCTCTTGTAAGGCATGCCGTGGTTAAATTTACTGAGAGAAAGGCGGTGGAGTTGGCTGCAAGCTCATCCTTTTGTCTGCGCTGTCGTCTAGGGCAGAAAACCAAGTCAAACACACAAGTGCACTTACTTACACATACGCTGATACACTGATGATGTTGGATCCCGACTTTCTCGCCTGCTTCCAGTGTAGGTCCAGGTGCAGGGTGGGTAGAGGATGGGTGGTGGCATCACAGTCCCAGCAGGAAGGGGATCAGGCTGCAACTGTGACTCACACTAAACGGTGTCCTCTGTCAAACACACTCACACTCACATACACACGGCTCATCTTCGTATCAGCCAAACTCCCACAGAGGAAAAACGCACACAAACACAGCACTATCTTACTTTCTCACGAGCGAGCAATGCGGCCCGTGCTGCGGCTATCTCAGCGTGGGCTTGGCCGTGCACTGACCCTATGCTGAACCCTGATGCCCTGCAGACTGCCATGCGAGGTTATGCTTGTGTTTAAGCGTGTGTGAGAGTTGGATGTGTAAAGTAAATTTACTCCTCTCTTCTGGGTCGGCATTGCTGTTACAGCGTCATTACCAAACGGTCTCTGTGGTTATTGTTTGATTACCGTGGTGACAGTGTAGTCAGGGGTGCGTGGAATGTGTGGCAGACATCCAGCTGTTTATAATTGTGTTTTTTATGTGTGTGCATGCATCTGTCTGGTTGCTTGTCTGCCAGCTCCTCTCTATAGGTTGCTCATGTGCTCAGCCATGGGTCAGACAGTAGTTTTTAAACAATTCATTGTGCTGTATTTATCTGTATGAAACCGTTTAACTGGATCAGGTCAGTACAATTTATCAGCTAATAAGAATCGCAGATGCACATGGCTTCACTGTTACCTATAAACTTGTATAACGCTTAATCGTATACAAAAAATTATATACTACATTTGATATACTGGAATTACAAATCATTTCATAAATATAGGCATCTCCTCCAGTGATCAAAATTTGAGGTTTGTAAAATTTAAAATTCCAACAGTTTTATGAAACTGCATTGATGTAACGCGTCAAAAATCAGGCTTAAGGGCAGACCCATCAAATTCAGTTCATCATGTGCAGATCGTAAATAGTTTATCATCCAGATATAGGCCTGAGAAATAAAATCACCAAAGCTGAAAATATGTACCACTGAGGTTTAAAAAAACTTTAGCCAGCGTAGCTACGTGGTTCGTAGCTCCAAGTTGCTAAAGCTAAATATTAAATGAATGTTTTATAAGGGTTTCCTTTGTAATGCTTTGGCACTGTTCTAATATTTTTTATTTTTATTTATTTATTTTCATTTATATAGCGCCAAATCACAACAGAGTTGCCTCAAGGCGCTTCACACAGGTAAGGTCTAATCTTACCAACCCCCAGTGGTAAGGAAAAACTCCCTCTGAGGAAGAAACCTCAAGCAGACCAGACTCAAAGGGGTGACCCGCTGCTTGGGCCATGCTACAAACATAAATTACAGAACAATTCACAGAGAAATTCACGGACGAATATACAAGAAATGCTGTTGGTGCACAGGACAGGAGGGTCGCCAACACAAATACAACTCCCATCTCTGGATGGAGCTGCACCTTAAACAGAGAAAAAACAGAATCAGGCATCAGAACGACAAGAAATACTGTATAATTTGCCAGCATTAATCAACAACAAAAACAGAAGAAATACTAAGGTGATCACAGGCCACTAGCCCTAAGCTTCACTAAAAGACCCAGAATTTAGGTAAAGTTGAGGCCGCGACACGCGCCGTTTACTAATAAAATGAAATGAAAGAGTAAAAAGCATAAAACAAAACTGTACCAGTATGCTAGTCATATGAAAGGGAAAAGAATAACATATATTTCACATGTTCAGTGTTTGCTGTGCAACCGTCGTCTTAGTTTTATATATATATATATATATATATATATATATATATATATATATATATATATATATATATATATATATATATCCTGCTCATATGCAAAGAAAAAATAATCTTCTCATCAGAGGTAATTAATATGTTCAATATTATAATGGCATGCATAACTTTCCAAAAATTATGCAGACATAAAATTTGTCATATTTAGTGTCATGATTGTCAGTCAGCATAACTGTATAAACATTTCCATGAGGGAAAAGCAGAAAAAGACAACACACTGTTATGATATATTTATTTGATTTATTGCACAAACTGTGGGAGCAGCCTTTATTCAGCATGAAAACAAATATATTGGAATCACACGCAGGGGTGTGAAAAATGTCAGCAAGATACCATATTTCACAAGGATTTTCCCGACATGATAAAAGGTATAAAGTGATCATTCTACTGTATGAACAAATACATGGTGAGATTTTATGGAATATTGCAGGTTCCACTTAAAAGGGGACTGAAGAAAAGGATTTATTAGTATAAAATACTACATAAAGGACATGTCCCAAGAAATGGCCAAAAACAGATTTGTGTCTGTTGTGTAGTCTACAAGGGATCAAACTGATGATAAACGTTTAAAAAAAAAAGAAAAAAAGTCCGTCTTCCTGCTCCAAAACAGGCGCTGAACAGGTCACATCCTCCAAACTCTCAACACCTGTAGCATCATCTTTCTCTTAATTTGTCATTGTCGGCCTGATCTTTCGTTCTTGCACCTTTCAGCCCCTTTTGTCAGCAGACAGAGGAGCATTTTGATCCTTTCATGTAGTGCAGGAGTGTCTGTGTGCATATTCACACAGAGTGGATGTAGATCTTTGAAATGGGAATAAGGTTAATTTGATGCAAATCGTACTTTTATCTCCAAAACTGCAAAACCAATGTTTGCAGTGTAATGTGAGGTTCACCCACTTCCCTCATTTTCCCTGCTGTCAGTCACATGCACCTCCTTCTCTTCACCGTGTCTTGCACCTTTCAGCTGTTTTACTTTCTCTCTGCGTTGCAACAATTTGCTGTCTTCTTCAGATCTACCCACATCTGTATCAGCGTTTTCTATGAAGGCTCTTAATGTGAAAGAGCCCATGTTCCTCTGTTTGGCACTAATAAGGACCAGCCCTCCCTCATTCCCTCGTGCGCTGCTAGTAAGTGATAGTTAAATACATCTGAGCAGCCTTTTCATTTCCTCATTAAGACTCTGTGTTTCCACTGCACACCACAGCCGGGGCACATTAAAGCCAAAACGCTTTACCTATGTACACGTGCACGCAAACACACACAGCAGCAGCCCTTTGCACTAACCCTTCACTCCATCCAGCAAAGAGGAAATGCAGGAACGTTTTAAAATACCATAATTTGGTGAGCACAACTTTAATCAGCTGCGTACCCATGTTTGATGTGTGTCTCTCTGCAGTGTGAGTACGCACACTGCCAGGTTTTCTCATTGTTTTAATTGTAATTGTTTCCTTGCGTGGTATCTCAAGCCATATTTACAATACACAAGGGAAGAACGCAGCTTTTCACTGGCGTTCAAAGTGCTTTTCATTAAATACCTAAATGCTGACAAAAATTAAACAGCTTCCATCTCCTTTTTCTCTGTGTCTCAGGTCAGTGCTGTCAGAGGATAAGCTGGTTTTCTGTAATGGATTGGTGCTGCACAGGTTCCAGTGCCTTCGCGGTTTCGGAGAGTGGTTGGACTCCATCCGAGACTTTTCCACCCACCTCCAAAGCCTAAACCTGGACTCCTCCGCCTTCGCCTGCCTGGCTGCTCTTGTGCTACTCACAGGTAAAAAAAAAAAAAAAACAAAAAAAAAAAACACAAGAAGACGATGCATGTGGCGCCAAATTTGAAATCTTGAAAGTAGTACTGGGATAAGTTTCAAACAAAGGATTTTTTTCATTCAGAAACATTCTTGATTTCTCCTTTTGCTTAATTCACATATATATATATATATATATATATATATATATATATATATATATATATATATATATATATATATATATACACACGCACACACACACACACACACACACACACACATCCGGAAAGTATTCACAGCGCTTCACTTTTTCCGCATTTTGTTGGCCTACTGCCTTATTCCAAAATAGTAAATTATTTTTTTCTCTCAAAACTCTACTCACAACACCTCATAACAACAACATGAAAAGTTTTTTTTTATTTTTCCAGATTTATTAAAAATTAAAAACTCACATGTACATGCTTATTCACACCCTTTGCTCATACTTTGTTGATGCATTTTTGGCAACAGTTACAGCCTCAAGTCTTCTTGAATATACAGCTTGGCACACCTATCTTTGGGCAGTTTTGTCCATTCCTCTGCAGCACCTCTCAAGCTTCATCAGGTTGGGTGGGGAGCGGCAGCGCACAGCCATTTTCAGATCCAGAGATGTTCAGTCAGATTCAGGTCTGGGCTCTGGCTGGGCCACTAATGGACATTCACAGAGTTGTCCAGAAACCACTCCTTTGGTATCTTGGATGTGTGCTTAGGGCAGTAGTGTCCAAAGTATTCCAGAAAGGGCAGAGAGGGTGCAGGTTTTCCTTGCAGCCACTGACTTCAGCAGGTGATTTCACTGATTAACATCACTTTGAGCAGGTGCAATGAGTTCATCAGTGAAATCACCTGCTGGACTCAGTGGCTGCAAAGAAAACCTGCACCCGCTCTGCCCTTTCTGGACTACTTTGGACACCACTGGCTTAGTTTCAATGTACTGCTGTCAGTCGCACCAACCTGAGGTCAACAGTGCTCTGTAGCAGGTTTTCATTCAGGATGTCTCTGTACATTGCAGCATTCATCTTTCCCTCAATCCTGACTAGTCTCCCAGTTCCTCCCACTGAAAAACATCCCCACAGCATGATGCTGCCACCGCCATGCTTCACTGTAGGAATGGTGCCTTTTTTCCTCCAAACATGATGCCTGGCATTCACACCATAGAGTTCAGTCTATGTCTCATCAGACCAGAGAATTTTGTTTCTTATGGTCTGAGAGTCCTTCAGGTGCCTTTTGGCAAACTCCAGGTGGGCTGTCATGTGCCTTTTACTAAGGACTGGCTTCCGTCTGGCCACTCTACCATACAGGCGTGATTGGTGGATTGCTGTAAAGATGGTTGTCCTTCTGAAAGGTTCTCCTCTCTCCACAGAGGAATGTTGGAGCTCTGACAGAGTGACCATTGGGTTGTTGGTCACCTCTCTGACTAAGGCCCTTCTCCACAGATCTGTCAGTTTAAACAGGTGGCCAGCACTAGGAGGAGTCGTGGTGGATCAAAACATCTTCCATTTACGGATGATGGAGGCCACTGGGATCTTCAAAGAAGCTTCTGTACCCTTCCCCAGATTTGCGCCTTGAGACAATCCTGTCTTGGAGGCCTACAGACAATTCCTTTGACTTCATGCTTGGTTTGTGCTCTGACATGCACTGTCATCTGTGTGACCTTATATGTAGACCGGTGTGTGTCTTTCCAAATCATGTCCAATCAACTAAATGTACCACAGGTGGACTCCAGTTAAGCTGTAGAAACATCTCAAGGAGGATCATTGGAAAGAGGATGCACCTGAGTTCAATTTTGAGCTCCATGGCAAAGGCTGTGAATACTTATGTACATGTAATTTCTTAGTTTTTTATTTTTAATACTTTTGCAAAAAATTAACAAAAAAAAACTCTTTATGTGGTCATTATGGGGTATTGTGTGTAGAATTCTGAGGGGGGAAATCATCCATTATGGAATAAGGTTGTAACATAACAAAATGTGGAAGAAGTAAAGTGCTGTGAATAATTTCTGGATGTACTGTATATTGCTTTTGAAGAAAGTAGCACATCTGCACTGTAAGCATGTAACACAATAACCCGACCATCTTATGTGAAATTTAAAATCTCACGCCTCCTTCCGCTGTGCAGTTTTCCTTTGACTTAGTGTAACAACAACCGGGTGGATACACACACCCATTGACATCATGCATACGTGTTAAGACGCACATGTGCATGTGTGCTGTTGCAGATCTCTGCCTCAAACACAAACCCGATACCCACAAGCACCTGCTGCACCTGTCACACACCTGGCCCTCTAATCAGTGTACGCGTGTGAAAAATGAAGCAGGATCACAGCTTTCTCTGTGAACACGCATCTGAGACTAAAAGCAAAGTTCATTAGAAAAAGGAGTGTGAACATACATGTATAACAGATGAAATACCACCAACGTTCCTCACTCCAGCTCCGTCATATCCTCCTCTTCCTTCTGCTAAGCCCACCAACCCCATTCACCCTCTCTGGGGGAGCACTTAACTCTGTGCCTGATCGACCAGCCCACCGTGGAGCACAGCTCCAGAATGCTCTCTGCACTGTTCTCAGTGGCTCGCTGTGCCACCTCGGCAAAGCAAACAGCACACTGCCACCACAGAGCCGCCGGAACCACCGGGCAATCGACCGTTTCAGAGTGGCCTGTGCAGAAAGGCAGTCATCGATCCCTCCCCAGGAGCTCGAACACATAGAGAAAGAAGTGATAGGGAGCGAGTGTGTGAGTGGTCTGAAAGCCACAGTGAAAGGAGGACTGGAGAGACTGTGCAACAGCAAACACAGAACAAACAAAAGAGCCACATAAACAAACAATAAATAAGCTTCAGATAATAGATACATCAAAGTGAGACTGGGCCTCCCTGCAGCACGGACCTCTGTGTGTGTGTGTGTGTGTGTGTGGTGGACACACTGTTCTCTACAGAATGACTTAGTGTCACATTAAGCCTGCGTGAGTGCCACTGGAGTTGCTATAGGCAGCAGTGTGTGTGTGTGTGTGTGTGTGTGTGTGTGTGTGCATGCGTGCGTGTGTATGTGTGTGCGTGTGTGTGTGTGCGCACTTCTAATTTCATTTGCCTGCTCACAGGGCTGAATAATCAGCTAATTGTCGGACAGTTTTGTCTCTTCAGTGCCTTTAACTGGAGACAGCATTTGTTTGTGTGTGTCTGTGTGTGCGTATATATATATATATATATGCGCGCGCACACATAGAGAGGGTACGCAGCGTGCAGAGGGCTTATTGGGTTAGAATGTATTGATCGGTAGTGAGTGAGACAGGTTAAGGCCTGTTAAGAACATAAGCCATACAGGCTAATGAGGTGGAATTCAATATAAAAGAAGATGTCGTTAATGCTCGTTCAGCTGCTGTCTGATTTATGTATTTAAGTTGCCTCTTCTTCCTGCAGTTTCCTGACTTGATTTCTGTGTCTCAATAAATTATCCTCAACATCTTTCTCTGCCTTTCCGTCCACAGAGCAAGTTCCGGGTTTGAAGGATGCGAAACGAGTCGAGGAGCTGCAGAATAAAGTGCTGTGTTGTCTCAGAGACCACCTGAGCTGCGGCTCTTCTTCCTCTTCGTCCAAGGCCGTGCCTCCTCTGAGTCGTGTACTGGGTTTAAGGGCGGAGCTTCGGTCTCAGAGGACCCAAGGTCTTCAGCGGATCTTCTACCTGAAGCTGGAAGACCTGGTACCGCCCCCTCCTCTGATTGACAGGTTCCTGGACACACTGCCCTACTGACGGACAGGCTGACGACACGGAGAGAAAAATGTGTCACATCCTGTTTAGGCTTTCCCCCCAAAGGAGAATGCACAGACATCCAGAAGAGAGACTCATTACCCTCTGACTCACGCAGAGCAGAGAGAGAGAGCGAGAGAGAGAGAGAGAGCAAGAGAGAGAGAGAGAGATAATCACATGTTTTTCAGTCAGCAGGACGATGACGATCCAGACCTACTTTCACTCAAACGGACAACCAGCTAAATGCATTTCACCAGTTTAAAAGACAGTTTCTCAAACATTGTACGACTTTTTTTATTTGATCATCCTCTGTAGAGGGTGATGATGGTCAGACTGAGATGAACAATGATAAAATGACTTTTTAACCGTCCTGTTAAAGGATGGCAGCGAGTTCATGCACACTGCATTTTGGTGTGGCTCATCCACCTGTGAGGACTTCTTTGCAATAAGATGGAAGAAGATCAGCGCGGCACGTACAAGCTCTGCCGGCCGATGCTTGCAAGCATGATGACGTCCCAGTGAAACGCGAGTGGCCGTGTGTTCGAGATCCTCCTGCTGAAAGCAGGATGGGGGCATTGGATCTGGGTCGCACGTGGCTTAGACACACACACACACACACACACACACACACACACACACACACGTTTCATAAATACACAGAAGTGGCTGTTGAGTCGGTTTCTTGATTCCAAGTGCAATTTCTTAAGTGCTACTGTATATCATCACAAAAAGAAGCAGAAGAGACAGAGCGGTTCAGTTTGAAACTCTAAATTATTTTTAGTGCAAGGACTTGTTCTTTACTGTCAGTAGCTAGAAAACAACTCGGCGTCCGCCTGCTGTAAAGAGCACAGAGGATACTGCACTGGCAAAAGAGCATGGACAGAATTTGGCTTGTGAAGCACTTACACCCTGAGAAGGGCTAGAATCACAGACACACACCCTGCCTGCTCTCCTGAAGGGCGGCGCGGCGGCAGCTGGGTGCAGGCGGGTACTCGACAGATAGAGCTGTAAGGCCAGGGGTGAAACATTCCACAGTGGTGATCTTTTTCTACTTGTTTCTGTTGTGGAGGCCGTGTGCAAGCATGGCGGTTCTATGGTCACGCAATATCTTCGTGCGTTCACTTAGAGCAGCGGGATCGTATGTACGGCGTGTCACAAGCTGTGCCGAGAGTTACCATAGATTGTGGAAACAGCTCGGCTTGTGTTTGTGTCTCAGACTGTTGGGAATCTCCCCCGAGCCTCCACAACCCACTCACACACTCACGGCAACAGTTTGAAATATGGAAAGAAAAAAAAGCAAATTATATAGATATAAATATAAAATATATACAAAACTAATATTTTGAAGTGTTTATAGCTTTTTCAAATATTGTGGTACGAGTTGTGTATTGTTTTTTGAAGAAGAGAAACAAAAACATTTTAAAAAAGTTACTGTTTTTTCAATGTCTCTATCTGGTTTGAGTTTCCTGTTCGATATTTTTTTTTTTCCTTTCTCCTCGGTTCACTGGATTTTCTGTTCAGCACTTTGAAATCATAAACTAGTTCTGATTATTCTGATCAACTGTGTGTTGTGTTGTGTTTTGATTTTAAATTTTTTTTACTCATACGTATGTGAGTTTGGGGAGATACTACAGTTTGGTTATGCCGCTGTAACCTGTTGTTTCAAAACCAAGACTTTTTAAAGTTGCTACAGTTCAGTTAGGCGCAAAGATGTGAAAGAAAAGCTGTTTCTCATGATGCTTTCCTCAAAATTTGAACTTTTTCTGACCTCAGAAAAAGTAGATCACTGTAAAGAAAAAAGTAGCAGAAAATAGGTTGCGGCTGTGTTGGCGTTTAGGAACTAAAGCTGCATTAGGCCTCAAATTTTACCCTTTTTTGACATTTGTAAAAGGTTAAAGTCAGAGGTCAAATATATATTTTGTGCGACTGACTCAAACCTGTATGATTTTGCTCTGTATCAATATCTTGGTGGACAAAAAACAAAGAAACCTGCAGGTAGGTTAGTTTTTTTCTAAAGCCCCTTTATAACTTTCACGGATATGTGTCCCAGAATGTCACAGCTTGAAACTTAATCCACACCTTGGAAAACCTTAGTGGTTCCAGGATGGTGTCTAGGTTTGTGATTGTGCCATAGTCATGTTTGAACTCTGGCAGAATTACATTAAAGGTTTTCCAAAATTCCTTTTTATCCCATCATGAACTTTACCATACTTTGGTGATGCCTTTCCTTTTCTGTGGAACCTGTAACGTTGTCGTACATCTCATGACATCATCGGGAGTCTTTCTGAAAGCATCGTAATTATGCTAAAGTTGCACTATTGGTGCACGTCTGGTGCAGTACATCATCTACCGGTTTGTCACGTGAAATTGAGAATGGGACATGATACCACATAAAACGCCAAACATGAGCTGATATTAGTATTGTATGTTTGCACGTTCTTCTCCACGTGTGTGTGCCCATGTTTGCTCAGAGCCTCTTGACAAGTAAAAAGGCTTTGTTCCTCAAGGGGCCCTCAGGCTCTCACAGAGAATAGAAGATGATTAGGAGAGCGAAAAGGAGGAAGAGGAGAGGCGCACTCCATGTTAGCGTGAAGGTCCCGATCAGCCTCCAGCCTCGTTAACCACTATCGATCGCCACGGTGACATTTCACAGCACATGCCGTCTATACTGTCACTGCCATCACTCACTTGGTCTCATGCACAGCAGCGTAAGCACACGGTGTGTGTGTGGGGGGGGGCAGTGAAACAGCTGAACAGCTGCATACATGTGTGTAGAAAAGACATTAAAGAAGGCAAGTACTGGAGGGTCCCATGCTGTAGATCACATGGGCTGTGTCCCAATTCAGAGTCTGCATACTTCTAAGGGCTGTGTACCACAAAGCCTCAGGCCTTCAGAGACAAAAGGGGCTGGAACAAACAGTTCTGAAATGAGATGGTCCAGCCACTGAGCATTTTGCTACTGTGTTATTAACATTTCCCACCTCCAACTTCTGGTGCCTGGCAACTTACAGCTACACGTGACAAGTTAGCATAGTAGGTGGAATACGTAGCTTAGTAAGAATGTGAGATATAAACATTGCTTATTTACAATTGTAAATATGCAGTCCAAAAGCTTTTATTCAAATCATTTTGTCTAAAAAACAAAAATCCCACAATGACTCATGGGATTAGGCAGCACAGTGCTTAGTGGTTAGCACTGTTGCCTCACAGTAAGAAGGTCACAGGATCGATTCCCACCTGTGGCCTTTCTGTGTGGAGTTTGCATGTTCTCCCTGTGTTTGCCTGGGTTCTCGCTGGGTGCCCACATCCAAAGACGTGCAGGTTAGGTGGACTGGAAACTTTAAATTGCCTGTAGCAATGGTGTGAATGTGTTTGTCTTTATGTGGCCCTGCGACAGACTGGCGTCCTGTCCACGGTGTACCCTGCCTCACACCCTATGACTGCTGGGATAAGCTCCAGCACCCCGTGGCCCTTAATTGGAGTAAGTGGTTGAAGATGAGTGAGTTTAATAATGGGATTCTTTGGGCCACAAAGGATACACCTGTTGTGTCAGTCATTTTGGGGGGAAAGAAAACTGCATACGTCGGCCGCAATCCAAAAAGCCTTTGAAATGGAACATCCTAGTTGCGCCACTTATGACACATGCAAATGACAAATACAAGCTTAGAAGCGTGCAGCAGCTGAATTGGGACACATACTGTTTCTGACCATTTTAGATTTGGTATCGAGAACATCAGCATGCAGCAGGTGATGGTCAAGTATTTAAAGTAGTGGGCTTATGACCAGATGGTCCTTAGTTCTAATCCCCATCAGACTACAAAGTCACTCAGCTACCTTGGTCATTTATGTGGCTCCTGAAAATGGAATCAGTGGATATTCTGATTGCAACATTTGAGAAGCTGACTGCAGCGTTTGGTTTGTCATGTCTCTGGGTCCTTGGCCTTTGAGTTTGAGAGATGATTGGAAAGACCTTATACATTCATCAGGTCACTGCACAGAGGTGTTTGATAATACTTTTACAGGAGACCAAAGGGCCTACATATTTGAGGTCTTGGTATTTCCAGTCTTACTGTATGTTGTGAAACTTGGAAACTCACTGGATGTCTTTGGCACTTGGTCTCTTCAGAGGATCCTTGGGTACCTCTGAAATAACTTTGTATCAAACAAACAGTTACTTCAGCAGACTTGGATGAGGAGTATCATTTGCATTGTGGAGGAACATCATTTTGGCCATGTGGCACATTTCTCTGGTCATGATCTACAACACAGGTGCCTCATGTAAAAGTAAGCGATTGTCCACACGCTACTTTAAGTTTAAAAAAGAATGTTTTTACTCTGACTCATGAGCAAACCGGAATCACAGCAGATTAAACTTAGCGTAGCATTTGGTCTATCGCTTACTTTTACATGGTGTCAGAAGCTGGTGACAGACATACGGCTTCGAGAAAATGGCAAAGTTTTATCATCTGCAGAATTTCCAGTTTGACTGCCCAACTGAATGGGATGATTGGAAGCAGCAATTCCAGTGCTTCTGTGTGGCTACGAAACTGAACAAGGAGGATGGTGAGTTCCAAGTCAGTTCTTTAATATATGCCATGGGTCCGGAGGCTGAAAACATTTTAAGGCCTTCGCTTTTGCTGAGGAAGCGGGTCAAAAGGAGTTCGACGTCATGTTAGGAAAATATGACGAGTGCTTCTATCCCAAAAGGAACATAATTCACGAGCATGCCTGTTTCTACCAGAGAGTACAGCGGCCCAGTGAGAAAGTAGAAATGTTTATCAGAGCTCTTTGCAACCCATCAGAACATTGTGACTTTGTGACACAATAGAGAGGAGCACATTGGAGACCGTATAGTCGTGGAAATTCACAACAAGATGCTGTCCCGTAAACTACAGTTGGAGACGATGCTCACTTTACCCCATACTATTCAGGCCGTGCACCAGTCCGAGGAGGTGACAATACAGGTGCACCAACAGGGGGAGGCATGCGCACCGGTGCAGGATAGCGCATGCTAAATACTTGTACAAGAGGAAACACCAGTGGAAAAATAAAAAGAAAGTGCGGAACGAACAGAATCAAAATGTGGAAGATGCAGAAAAACAAAGACCAGACAGCAAGATAAATTCACTGCCATGAAATCTACATGCAACAAATGCAAAAAGGTGGGTCACTGGGAAAGAATGTCACAATAAGTCAATGAGTGAGGTGACCGAGGCAGACTGTATCTCAGACGCCATACTTCTCAGGGGCTGTCAGAGACACTAACAGAAAGAGTGATAAATGGACTGTACAGATTCTTATTGATACAACACCAGTTAAACTTAAAATTGATGTAAGCGATGATTTAAATATTATGGAAGAGAAGACATTCAACATGTTAATCCCTAAGTGAAGAATGGTGCAGACAAACATTCCAGCAATGAACAGCCCTGGTGGTCAGCTAAATCGTATGGGGAAGTTTCAGGCCAGTGCTAAATCCAAACACTTCTCATTCCCTGTGTACATCATTTACATCTAGACTGCTAATAACCTGCTAGGCAGAGACACAGCATGTGCAATGGGGCTAGTCAAACGCACTGAGGAAGTGCACAAAGCTTTTGGTGAGCATGGGTCTCTCAAGACAGAGCCTGTTAAAATACAGTTAAAGGAGAATGCGGAGCCAGATGCAGTGCACACAGCGTGCAGAGTCCCCTTACCTCTCATACAGAAAGTAAAAGAGGAAACACAGCCTATGGAGGAGAACAGAGTCATTGAAAAGTGACAGAGCCAACTGACTGGTGCGCTCCAATGGTACCAGTCCCAAGACAAAATAGCAAAGTGCGCATCTGTGTGGACCTGAAACGGTTAAACAAGGCTGTAACAAGAGACAGCTACATCCTTCCAAATGCTGAGGAAACCACTGCAAAGCTGAGTGGCACCACCATGTTTACATCACTGGACACCACCTCAGGGTTTAGACAGATATCTCTACATCCAGAAAGCAGCCAATTAACCACATTCATAACGCCCTTCAGGAGATATTCGTTCAAACGTCTCCCTTTCAGCATCACGAGTGCCCCGTAGATCTTCCAGTGAAACATGGCCGAGACCCTCAATGGCCTTAAGGGAGTAGCAGTCCACATGGACAATATACTTGTGTAGGGCAACACCGCAGAACAGCATGACCAATGCTTAAGCAAAGTCCTGGAGAGAAATGAGACCACTGGCTTAAAGTTAAATAGAGACAAGTGTTCAGACAGAACCAGCTTCACTTCCTTGGCCAGGTGATGGACAAGTCAGGAGTTAAGCCCGACCCTGACAAAGTAAAAGCTATCAGAGAGCTACCACAGCCACAGAAAGTCCACGATTTGAAACGTATCCTGGGGATGTTCACATATTTGGTAAAATATATCCTTCATCTGTCAACAATGGGCCAGCTATTGTATGAACTATTGATATCCAAGAACTCATGGACGTGGAATAACCCAAAACAGGAGGCATTACAGAGTATCAAACACATCCTGTCTACGTCTCCACTGCTGAAGTTCTATGATGTGAACCAACCTACAGCTGGAGACGCCAGCAGTTATGGCATGGAGAAATGCTCCTGCAGCAACACGATGGAGACTGGAAACCAGTTGCATACAGTTCATGACTCTCAGATGCTGAAACCAGATATGCGCAGATCGAAAAAGAATGTCTGGCAACCGTCTGGGAGTGTGAGAGGTCTGAAAAGCACCTTGTTGGCCTTGACAACTTTAAAATGGTCACTGATCACAAGCCTTTAGTGCCACTGATGAATAAAAAGGATCTGGATAATGTTCCTACACGATGTCAAACACTTTTGATGAGACTTATGAGATTTGAGCCTAATGCTGAATATGCACCAGGCAAGACCCTCCCTGTAGCTAACACTCTCTTGCACAGCCCAATACAGAGCATGGCAGAGGTGAGTGACACTCATTCAGATATAGAGTGTTACATTGCAGCCATGATCAGCAGTATGCCAGCTATAGCACAGAGGCTAGAGGCCATAAGAGAGGTCACAATAGCCAACAGTAACCTAGAGCTGATGCTGCAGTACATTAAGTCTGGTTTGCCAGGATGTGTAGGAAATGGCCCTATAGCCATCCGAGAATATTACCCTATTAAAAGTGAACTGTCAGAGTACAATGGGATCATCACAAAAAGCTGTCACAAGATGATCCCACTTCTGACACCAGGCTAAAGTAAGTGATAGACCAAACACAACTAAGTTTAAAGAAGAACAATTTTACTCTCCCTCCCTCTTTGCTCCTGCATTATGTTTGCTCCTAAGTCAGAATAAAAATATTATTTAAACTTAAAGTAGCGTTTGGTCTATTGTTTGCTTTTACATCTCATTGTTGAGAATCTTAGCAAATGGAAAAGAGCAAAGGGAACCCATATTACCTGCCTGGGTGGTTGCCATACAGGATCCAAGGTGGTCCTGTAGTGTGGTGGATGCTCCTATGCGCACAGGCTGCCAGACCTGAAGAATATGTGAAAGAAGTAGAATGTAGGACATACTGCACCCATGACAGCCAAATGATATTGTATTTAATGAGGATATGACAGGCTGATGTACTAGAACATAAACAACATAACTGATCAGTAAGGAAACAAAACAGTTCAAGAGATTCTTCATTATCTTTTGCTTTGCCATTAAGTGTAGTTCCTCTGCAAGTGTGAAGGAGCTCTGAGAAGCTGTTTTAGCTCAGTATGGTTGAAATTTGCATCAAACATGCAGCACATTATAATAATAAATATAATAATAAATTAAACTTCATTTTTGAAGCTCGATATTGTGCTGCCCTGTGATAAACTGGCATCCTGTCCAGGGTGTACCCTGGCTCGCACCCTATGACTGCTGGGGTAGGCTCCAGCCCCCGTGCCCCTTAACTGGAGTAAGCAGATGAGTGAATGATATTGTGCCGCTAGTTCTGGACTGCATTATATTGTAAAATATTTGTAATGTTTTTACTCTTGCATATAAGTAAAGTGTACAAAATATTACAAATATTTTTTAATTTAATGCTGTCTGGTATCACATCTCCACAAAGCACAGGCTCAAAGTATGTCATAAAATTGAGACCACACAAAAATGAACGAAAACCAAACAATAGCAGATCATTTTAAACAAACTGCCTTTACACGAAATAAAAAATTAAAATGAAAATTAATTGCGATGCACAAACAATGGCTTGTGCTTTCATAATTTAGTGAAATAATATTTATAATAATACTCAGAAAAATAGTAGGAAAATTCACAGTATAATGAAAGCCCTTAGTGTCATGCGCACTGACACGTCTTTTGTTAATGGTCCATATAAATATAGATAATCACACAACAAAAATTCTATACAATTCTTTCTAACCAAAATAGATTGAAGAACCAGAAACACATTGGCCTGAAACATTTTGCCAGGAAGTGTGCGTCTGTGTCCTCTTTGTAGGACAGTGAAATAGCACAACCACAAAGCAAGGCAGCTGTGCTAGAAGACTGAAACACACCCACACACACACGCACACGCACGCACACAGAGCTGTCAGTCACTCGGCCGATCGATCAGCGCTGACAGATAACAGATACCCCCAGAGTCTTAATTAGAGGCCTCCATTAGAACACACAAATGCATACGTACATACAGACACGTTAAAGCAGATAGCTTTCAAGTGGGTTTGTAATGTGAAAAGACTGATACAGAGTAACCACAGCAAATTAAAAGCTCCATTTTTAATATAGGCTATGACCATCACTGTTACTTGTCAAAATGTCTTTGCATTAAATTTGAAGATTGGGCCTTTTAACAGGCCGCCCACTAGGGGCAGGGGTGGGCATAGTTCAGCTAGTCAGCTAGCAGTTATTGAGCAAAGCTAACTTTTTCATTAGCAAATTAGCTTAACAGCTAACTTTGAAAGCTGTTATCAGACTATTTATCTTCCACTAACTTTAACTCAGCTAACATTGTTTGGACTAAAGTTTAACAGCCAAACACATTTGTAAACCCTATGTTTGTTCCTGTTGGAGTTTCTATACACTAACAGACAACTCTGTGTGTGTGTGTGTGTGTGTGTGTGTGTGTGTGTGTGTGTGTGTGTGTGTGTGTGTGTGTGTGTGTGTGTGTGTGTGTGTGTGTGTGTGTGTGTGTGTGTGTGTGTCCCTCTCACTGATCTGTATATAACAGTGGATATGTTATGTGCTGACGCGAGTCAGAGAACCGAACCAGCATCTGACAAGGGCCCAGCGCTAAATAACCAGAAAGCAGTTCCAAAAACAAAACAAATTTATTTCCCTCCTGTGCAATAATTTGTGTACAACATAAATGTTCGGTTGTCTGGCGAGGTGAAGGACGGCGCGCTCTCCAGCGCCCAAATGGATGAAAGCCCGGCGCTTCTGGACTCAGATTCACCGCCGAACACCCCCCAGGTGGATACGACAAACTGACTTTGTGAAGGATGGAAAAGGTGAGGTAAGTCAACAGAGCTACAATAAATATCCTTCAAAGGCACACACTATCAGCAACACATTCAGGTCTGAATTTAAACTGTATGTAAATGAGCAGCTTCTCACAACAGGTGGAGGATCATCAATCCGTACGCCACGACAGTGAGGAGCAAACTGCACAATTCTCATCAATGTTCAGATATACTGCGTAACAAAATACCAAATTACTGTTAACACTTATTCAGACAATCATCACCTCTGATGTGTGCTGACAGCATGTGTCCCTCACCCGTCCTCCTTCACAGGCACGATGTGTCAAACCCTGGCGCAGTCCTCAGCGTCTCACAAACGAACATCACAAGGTCGAGTTCCCGGCAATTCTGCTCGAATCACTCATGGCTTAAATGCAGAACGCCATCTCATTATCTGCTTCAGCTGAAAGTCTTTAAGTTTGCACGTGAGCATCATCCACAGGTGCTGCAAGTCGTTAGGCCTGCACGTGAACATCCTCCACAGGTGCAGCCAATAGTTCTAATGAAGGTGAAGGACTCTTCCGCCAGCACCTTCTCCACAGAAAAAAACAGTTTGCATACCACCTGGAGAGCAAAGAAAAGAAAACAACACCAAAATGTCCAGCCAAACCCCCCAACACACAACAGGATATGCCATTGGCTCACACACTCCATGCAAACCACTGAAGCAAACTGGCAGCCATCTTACCACTCACAACTTATGCGGACCACACATAGACGGTTTATTAGAATGTCAACAATTTCAAGTAATAACTGAGCTGATTCTCTCATTTCATTATTTTTGTTCTCCAGATAATGTAACCTTCATCCGTCCTAATCTACGTCTGCCATGATTAGTTATTTGATTTATTTCCTTTCTTTCTTTTATTACTTTGACACATTTTCCCCCTTCTATTCTCAAATACTCATATCTCACTGGGACAAAAACTCAATTCTAATTTTTAGATTAATTAATTAATTTTTAGAAATTTTGATTCTTTAATCAAAGCATGTGTGTGTGTATGTTTATATATACACACACACACACACACGCAATGGATAATATAGTAATAGTGGATAAATAAAACACCACTTAACTAGCAGGAGAGTTGGTTTTCCCTTGCAATGTTAATATTTATTACACATAGATCTATGAGCTAATGAGCTACAGCCTAATATTAGTAATAGAGCTAAAAGACAATGCCTAAAGCTCCAACTAATAGTTCGTCCAACACAAAACTCAACATATGGCTACACACAAGCCACTTATTATTATTATTATTATTATTATTATTATTATTATTATTATTATTATTATTATTATTATTATTATTATTATTATTATTATTATCTATGCCTATATGCTGGAATAAGGGATAGAACTCTTCAAGTTATTGTTCATTACTTTCCATTTCAATCATACTCACAAGTGAAATGTTCATCCACAGTCTTTGTACTGGTGATGTGCTCAGTTTATAGCTGCACATGAAGGCTTTTTTTTTTTTTTTTTTTTTTTTGCTAAATCACAAAGAATAAAGTTGCGTGCACCAGGTTAAAGATCAATAGAGAAGACCATTGAGGAGCGGTACATGCGAGTGGTAATATGGCGGCCGATTTGCTTAAAAAATATTGGCCAGTGAGCTATCCAGTGTTATATACCTTATATAACACCCTATCAATTCTCTGGATTCCGGGATAGGTGGGAGGTGATAGCTTTGTTGGTGAAGATAATGTTTGCATTTCAGTCTCTGAATCAAACCCATGTAACCTGCTAGTATTCACTAATCCAGTTGGGCAGTGCAGTCTCATTGTAGGGTGGGCGCTAAAGGGTTCAGATATGACCCATATGATGCAATAATCCTACTTCCAGGGACAGCCCTCCTCTGTCCCCATCAGAAGCATTGCACTTTCTCTGAGTTCTTGAGCAAATTACACGCAAACAAAGTGAAAATGCAAAGAAAAGGTGAAGTTGCAGTGGAACATGGACATGTGTTGAGGTTTGATTATGACCTGGAGCTCAAACATGTTGAGGCAGTTGTGCAGGCGTGAGAATGCAGCTACTCTGGGTAGGTGTGTATGCTAAAACTTACCTACATGACCTTTCCCATATGCCTTGTCTTCCTTTTTCTACTGGGAGCCGAAAAAAAGTCACTTTTCACGACTGCTTTGGTGAGTGCAGCCATAAACAAAACAGTAGCACCATTTATCCCTATGAAGTTATGCTGTGTTCATATTGCGCAATGGCGGGCTGTCTCCAGAGGTGGTCAAATCCCTCAATGTCATGCAGGGTGTTGTGGGCTGGGGTGTTTGGCTGGCTTGGTTTTTGTTTTCTGTTTTCTCCCACCAGGTGGTATGCATTCAGGACTGAGTGGCTGAGCATTAGGACCTCACCCTGAACACCTGAGGCTTGTTTTCACGTGCAGGTCATCAGGACTCACAGCTGTGGTGTATTTTGTCTTGATCAGAGATTGCTGCATTTAAACCTTGAATGCACAGTGTGTGATTGCCAGAGACTCGACCTTGTGAGCAGACGTGTGAGATCGACGTCAGGAGAACAATCTCACCATCACGGACGCAGAGACCGCTCCAGGTTTGACGCCACAGTCTGTGAAGGAGGATTGGGTGAGGTCTCGCGCTGTTCAGCACACTTCCTGAGGTAATTTGGTTTTGGTGACTTTTATGAAGTAATGACAGTGGATTTGGTGTCCCTCACACCTTGTGTTATTGAGCTGTCACGTTATGCTAATTGTCTAATCAGCTTCTGCTGCAGTGGAGATTTGAACTGAGTTGTTCCGTGCCTGCAGGGTGAGAAGCTGATGTATAAATTTAAGCCAGGAAGTGTTTGCTGATTGCGTGCACCTTTGAGTTGTGTCTCTCTGTGTGGAGTTGGACTCACCTCCATGTTTTCTTTCTTCACAGACTTGGTTTGTCGCGGCCACCTGGGGGGTGTCGGCGGGGTCCCTGGGTCCGAACTGCTGTGGCTCCGGACCGTTTGCGCTGTTGAGAGCGCGCCGTGTTTCCACCTCACCAGACCGCGGACATTTTAGTTGTTTAGCACGTCACACACTGTTATGTTTATTAAATTCTGTTATCCTTTGAACCGTGCTCTGCTTATTTTATGCTGGGTCCTTTCAAACGCTGGGTCGGTGCTCCGACCGCGTCCGAAACATAACACAGGGGTTCAAATGAGACTGTGCTGCCCTATTCATAGTCAGTGTTGCAGACGTGCATTTAATTAATGGATCAGTGCAAGTAAAATATGATTTTTACCTCCACCAATGAAGTTGGAGAAGGTTATGTTTTCGCCCTGTTTGTCTCTTTGATTTTGAACAGCCTGGAACCCACAGTTTTTCATATATCATTATGAAAGTTTTACAGCGGATTCATACCCTGATAGGCAAGAACTGATTCAATTTTCAAGGTCATAGGTCAAAGGTCAAATTCAGGAAAAATCTTGGAAAATTGGAAAAATCCTAATTTTTTACATTGACTGAATATTCAAAAAAATCATAATTGTCAAAAAAGATCAAATTTCTTTCATATGTATGAGAGCATTATGTAGGATGGTATCCTTTATCGACTGACAAACTTTGATCTGGACTGGATCCAGATTACAGATTTTTGTGGCCATTTAAATTTAAATTGAAAATCCTTTTTAATGTGTATTTTACATTATATCTTAACCAAAAATGCCCCAATCACTCTCTTATTTCAAAGTGAGGTGCAGACAGTGACTCACTAACACCTGACAAAGTTTGATTCGGATTGTGGATTTTGTGGATGTTTGAATTTAACATTGAAAGGCCAGTTTGATGTACATTTTGCATTATATCGCAATCAAAAGTGCCTCAATCATTCTCATTTTTCTGTTATGGATTTACCTACACCACCAAAACTGGATGGAGGTTCCAATTTTATGCCTGTTTGTCTATCTTCCGGTTATCAGTCGGAAACCAAGTACCAAAAAGCACTGACAAATACAGCAGAGATAACCAATGTTCTGTAAAAATTATCTGAAAAAGAATTCAGGAACCAAAAAAGTTGAAAAATAAAACCTGACAACACCACAAAAAAAACCCTTTGATTCAAGTGCATTAACTAAAAACATACTCCTGGCATTTGATCACAGCTAATGTAGCTTATGAAAAGTTACTTCTAACAGGACTTTGACTTTGAAATTTTTTTTTCCAAGGTAAAATTTTGTGGAATTGGAAACCACTGTCAGATGTTTGCGCTCTACCTATGAGTGTGGTGCTCTAGGTTATTATTATTATTATTATTATTATTATTATTGTTGTCATTGTTGCACACCCCCTGTGCACATCTGATGCGCACTGGGATACATATCTGCCATGCAACTGAATGATTCTGTTTAGCTCTTTCTTCTTCTTCCTTTTCTTTCGGGTGTTCCCGTTAGGGGTCGCCACAGCAGATCAATTGTTTCCATCTCACTGTCCTCTGTATCTTCCTCTGTCACACCAACCACCTGCATGTTCTCCCTCAGCACATCCATAAACCTCCTCTTTGGCCTCCCTCTTCTCCTGCTGTCTGGTGGCTCCATCCTCAGCATCCTTCTCCCTATATATCCTGGGTCCCTCCTCTGCACATGTCAAAACCATCTCAATCTCGCCTCTCTGACTTTGTCTCTAAACCGTCCCACCTGAGCTGTCCCTCTGATATGTTCATTCCTAATCCTGTCCATCCTCATCACTCCCAAACAGAATCTCAACATCTTCAGTTCTGTCTCCTGTCTTTTTGTTAGTGCCACTGTCTCTAAACCATACAACATAGTTGGTCTCACTACTGTCTTGTAAACTTTCCCCTCTGCTCTTGCTGATATTCTTCAGTCACAAATCACTCCTGCCACCTTTCTCCACCCACTCCACCCTGCCTGCACTCTCTTCTTCACCTCTCTACCACACTCTCCATTACTTTGGACAGTTGACCCCAAGTATTTAAACTCATCTACTTTCACCACTTCTTTCTCTCTCATTCACACACATGTACTCAGTGTTGTTCCTACTGACTTTCATTCCGCTGCTGTCCAGAACATATCCTCTCCAGACTAGACTCAACTTGCTCTCTACTCTCACTACAGATCACAAAGTCATCTGCAAACATCATAGTCCATGGGGACTCCTGTCTGATCTCATCCATCAGCCTGTCCATCACCACTGCAAACAAGAAAGGACTCAGAGCTGATCCTTGGTGTAATCCCACCTCCACCTTGAATGAGTCTGTCATTCCTACTGCCCATCTCACCGGTGTCATACTATTCTTGTACATGTCCTGCACTACCCTAATATAATTCTCTGTCACTCCAGACTTCCTCATACAATGCCACAGCTCTTCTCTTGGCACCCTATCATAAGCTTCTCTAAATCCACAAACACACAATGTAACTCTTTCTGGCCTTCTCTGTACTTTTCCAACAGTATTCTCAGAGCAACCATTGCATCTGTAGTAATCTTTCTCGGCATGAAACCATATTGCTGCTCACAGATCTTCACCTGTTTTCTAAGCCTAGCTTCTACTACTCTTTCCCATAACTTCATGCTGTGGCTGATCAGCTTTATGCCTCTGTAGTTACTGCAGCTCTGCACATCACCCTTGTTCTTAAAAATAGGAACCAGCACACTTTGTCCCCACTCCTCAGGCATCCTTTTACTTTCCAAGATTTTATTCAACAATCGGGTTAGAAACACCACTGCTATCTCTCCTAGACATTTCCATGCCGCCACTGGAATGTCATCTGGACCAACTGCCCTTCCACTCTTCATAGCTGCCCTCACTTCTTCCTTACTAATCTCTTGTACTTCCTGACTTACTCTCACCACATCATCCAGCCTTTTCTCTCTCTCATTTTCTTCATTCATCAGCTACTCAAAATATTCCCTCCACCTTCTCAACACACACTCCTTGCTTGTCAGCACATTACCATATGCATCTTTTACCACCCTAACCGGCTGCATATCCTTTCCAGCTCTGTCTCTTTGTCTGGCCAGTCGGTACAAGTTCTTTTCTCCTTCCTTACTATTCAGTTTCTTGTACAGCTCACAATGTGCCTTTTCGTTAGCCTTTGCCACTTCTCTTTTCACCTTACGCCGCATCTCCTTGTGCTGTTGTCTACTTTCTTCATCTTTCCGACCACCCCAAAACTTTTTTGCCAACCTCTTTCTCCTTATGCTTTCCTGGACCTCTTCATTCCACCAAGTCTCCTTGTCTTCCTTCCACTGTCCAGCTGTCACACCCAGTACCGTCCTAGCTGTCTCCCTCACCACATCTGCAGTACTTTTCCAGTTGTCTAAAATTGCTTCTCCTCCATCCAGTGCTTCTCTCACCTGCTCACTAAATTTCACACAACAGTCTTTCTCCTTCAGCTTCCACCATCTGATCCTTTGTTGAGCTTTCACTCTCTTCTTCTTTTTTAACCTCTAAAGTCATCCTACAAACACTGTCAGTCTATGTTGTCTAACTATACTCTCTCCTGCCACCACCTTACAGTCTCTGATTTCTTTTAGCTTGCATCTCCTATAAAGAATGTAGTCCACCTGTGTGCACCTTCCTCCACTCTTATGTTACCCTGTGCTCCTTCCTTTTCCTAAAGTATGTATTCACCACAGCCATTTCCATCCTTTTTTCAAAATCAGCTACCATCTGCTATTGCACATTCCTATCGTTTATACCATGTCTACCTATTACTTACTCATCAACTCTGTTCCCTTCACCAACATGCCCATTGACATCCACTCCTATCACCACTCTTTCATGCACACTCTCCACCACCTCATCTAACACACTCCAAAAATCTTCTTTCTCCTTTGTCTCACAACCTACCTGTGGAGCATATGCACTGATGATATTCATCATCACCCCTTCAATTTTCAACTTCACACTCATCACCCTGTCAGACACTCGCTTAACCTCCAACACACTTTTAACATACTCTTCTTTTAAAATGACCCCAACACCATTTCTCTTCCTATCCTCACCATAGTACAACAACTTGAACCCACCTTCGATGCTCCTGCTCTTACTTCCCTTCCACTTGGTCCCTTGCACACACAATGTCTACTTTTCTCCTCTCCATCATATCAGCCAGCTCTCTCCCTTTACCAGTCATACTACCAACCCACTCTCATTTCCACCCTTCTACTTTTCCTCTTCTCCCGCTGTCTGTGGACACGTTCTCCTCCTCCTCTTCTTCTTCACCCAGCAGTAGCCCAATTTCCACCGGCATGCTGTTGGGCAACAGCACCGGTGGCGGACATTGTTAACACGAGCCTCGACCAATCCGGTATGGAAATTTAATTCTTAGTCTGTATGGTTGGGTTGGCTTGTTTTATGTTGGATACCCTTCCTGATGCAACCCTCCTCATTTATTCGGGCTTGGGACCGGCACTAACAATGTACTGGCTGCACACCCTATGTGGCTGAGTTGCACACCCCATGTGGCTGAGTTCCACTGAGTTCTCTGCACCTGTTTAAAAAATAATAAGATGCAGGAAGTAAGACGCACAGACTGCGGCTCTCCTACTGATGCACTTCCTAGATCAGAATCAGATGGCACCTGAGCCCTGACACCCACCAGCATCACCACCAACGTTTCTGATGATTTGCTATTTTGACTTTCACTGTCACCTTTTGTTCTTCCTCCTCCATCTGTAACTCTGGGAGTCCCCCTGGAAGTGGACAACTACATGTGCATGCACGCACATACACACACGCACACAGGCCATGCGTACACCACCGGGGGAAATCCCATGTGGCTGGGGACTGTGTGTGTCACTGTGGCCCCTCGCGTGGAGCATCCGCTGAAGGAAGTCTGTGTGGGGGGTTGGCCTAAATGTCAAAGGTGCAAGCTGTCGAAGGAGAGAAATGGAAACATGCAGCAGACCTGCTCACGCAGACAGAGCTCACAGCAGAGGAGGGGGAACCCCGACTCTCTGTCCCAAACACACACACCCACACACACACACACAGATGTCACATCACAAATAATCAATGCTTCTGTTGACAGAAATTCATCTGGAATGGGGTTCTAAATAGAGTTAAGAATGAAAATATTATAATAATGCTTAATTTAAGTAATATTTTCCCCTTTTTCTTTTTTTTACCTCCACCAAGGAGCTCATGTGTTCCCCTGCATTTGTATGTTTGACTCTTGGCAGTATAACTCAAAAAGTAATAAACAGAATTTAACAAAACTTTGTGAACAGATCCAGGAAATAAGTGCTTCATTTTTGGAAGTAATCCCGTGAATATTCTAGAACTAAGACCTATAGAAGAATATTTGGCACATAGCAACATTTAACTCAAAAAGTTGTGAGAGGATGTTGATGAAATTTGGAGAGCAGATAGATTAGGTTCCAAGAAATAAGTGATTCAGTGTTGGAAGTAATCCGGTGTATATTTTAGAACTGTGATCTAGAATAATATTTGGCACATAGCAACATTTAACTCAAAAAATCGTGAGAGGATGTTGCTGAAATATGGTGAGCAGATGGATAATGTTCCAGAAAATCAAGCGGTTTATTTTGAATTTGAGCTGGGACACATTTTGGACCCAAGATGAAGAATAGGTTTTAAGCATTCCTGACCATGTGGCTTGGTGAAGGTATGCTCTCTGATTGCCTTCTAATTGTTTTGTTTGTGATTACAAAATTTTCCAGTGAATTTTTTTTCATTGGTGTATGAGGGAAAGACCTCAACTGAAATTTCACACTGGCCATTAAAAACACAATATAAGTAAAATAAAATGAAATAATATAATATATAAATCCACAGACAACTGTGTCAAACTTGTTTGTTAAAAAAAGTACCAAACCACTGGAGTGCTAATCTTAATGTTCTTGTAAAACCACAGGATCCCGCGCCGCCCCTAAATAAAATCATTTCTAAAGATAACATTTTATTTTCTGTAATGGTTCTTTGCTCTCTTTATCATCATTATTTTGGCAGCATCTTTTACTTATTATTTATTTCATAATGCCTGAGATTCACGCAGAGTACTTTTCATGAAGACTGAGATAAGATTTTGAAAATAAATCAAATAATTATTTTTAATTCCTTGATTATTTATATGTCTTTCTTTAAAACTACCAGCCATTGTGTTGTTGTTCATTATTTTCAACCTTGTGTTCGTGTTTTGTTTTCATTTTATCTTATTTTATACCTTCATAGTATTGTCGCTGTTTTCTTGCTTGCCTTTTATGTTTCATGTAAAGCTTCTTTGAATTTGAATGTCATAGAGACGGTTGGAACAAAGGTTTCTGACTGATGTTTTCAGCCGGACACAATTCTTGAACGCACAAGAGGAGAGTTGTTGACAAACTATTATGAGTAAAAACCGAAAGTAAAGCTGTAGATTATTAAATGTCATCGATTTTATAAACATGAGGCCTCACGACAGGATTCAACTAAATGTAGATTAAATCACTCTGAAGCACATTTAAGCGGTAAGCGCAAACTTTCATTTTTCTTGGCTAAAATGTCTCCGGAATTCACAAACGTTGACGCCAGTAATTTTAGTTAAAGTTATAACTACTTTATATTTGTTGAATTTAGTTTAATTTATTTATTGTATTAACAGTATTAACGCATTTCAGCCAGATAAATCACTGCTAAAATAAACAAACTGAAAATTTAACATTTTGTCAGGAGACACAAGCTGTTAATCTTGTGGCAGGCAGCATTCTTCAGGTATTAAATAGAAGATTTTGGAAGCAGAATTAGTCTTTTTTTTTTTCATCAGCGGAGTTAAGTGTTTAAATTCATCACGGTGATTGATGCTTCAGTCACCACTTTATTTATTCATTCATTCATTTTCAATCTTCCCATGAAAAACAGCGGTTGAACAAATCTGGACTTTATGCTGATCTGTAGAAATCCACCTTCAAAAGTGTGAATAAACTCAGTCTGATTTTATACCGCTAATGAATTTTGATTATAAAAGTTGAAGGTAAATTCACCTAAAAGGTTCAGTCATTACTCAACATTTGTATAAAATCAGTCTTTTAGAAGTGCTGTATGATTGTACTGAAACTACCAAAATTGTGTTGTTTCTTAATACTGTTAAGATATTTTTGTACATTTGTTCATCCAGCGCTCATCCTTGACCCAAAATACATATACCAAATGGCAAATCTCAGCTGTCCCCAATTTCTCTGTGATCAAAGCCACACACACACACACACACACACACACACACACACACACACACACACACACACACACACACACAGGCCACTTGGCTATTAATATAGATATTTGGTGGCATAACCCTTGCTTTCAATAACTGCCTCAAGGCTGTGACCCATGGACATCACCAAACTGTTGCATTCTTCGTTTGTGATGCTATTCCAGACTTTTGCCGCAGCTTTTTTCAGTTCTTGTTTGTTTCAAGGGGTTTCTGTCTTCTGTTTACTCTTCAAGAGGGGAAATGCATCCTCTATAGGGAACCACAGTCTTATTTGAACCCCTGTGTGATATTGTGGGATTTGACCACTTCTGGGGACAGCCTACACAAACACAGCATCACTTCTAACAGAAAAATGGTGTACTGTTTTGTTTTCAGCTGCAGTCACCGAAGCATTCACAAAAGTGCAGTTTTTTTGGTCCCCAGTGGAGAAGGGAAGACAAGGCAAATGGGAGAGGTTGTGTCAATATGTTTTAGCATACACACCTTGACAGAGTAGCTGCGGTCTCTCACCTGCACAACTGCCTTGATATTTTTGAGCTCCAGGTCATAAACAAACCACAACATATGTCCGGTTTCCACCGCATCTTCACTTTTTCTTTGCATGTTCACTTTTTTTGACGTGTAATTTGCCCAAAAACTCAGAGAAAGTGACATGTTTCTGATGGGGACAGCCCTCGTCTGTCCCCGGAAGTAGAATTATATTTTTTCATTTTACCTCTTTAGGGATCAGACTATGGTACCCAGTTGGGTTAAGGTCAGGTGATTTACTTTTTTCCCCTGATGAAGTCCTTTGTTTTGGTGCTAGTGTGCTTTGGGTCATTATCATGCTGCATAATAAACTTCCTCCCAATTAGTTTGGATGCATTTCTCCATAAATTGGCATACATAATGCTTCAGTAGCTGACATTTTTCAGTGGTGGTAATAAATTATACAAAGTTTCTAGAATGATTTGGAATGGCGTGTGACTCCAGAATGTAATTATCAATGTCCATTATTCACTGTTGTTACGTAATATCCATAATTTCTCTAAAAATATTAGTTCCGTTTTGTTGGCATTCAACCTAATCCGAAATACATACACTGTTAAAAAGTCTGTGAAATTAACGGTGAAATGCTGTGAAATCACGACGTAAAGAAACTAAAAAGAAAAACAATGGAATAATGTTTAATTTACAGCAATAATGTGTAAAATGTGGAGCAAAACCAAACTGTGAATTTAACAGTACAAATATGTTAAAATAGTCATATATCATTGTAGAATTTATAAATGACACAGAAAAACCATAATACTAAAAACTATACAATACAGTTAAATTTTACAGACAAGAATTTTCACAAATAGAGCAAAATACTGATCATTAAAGGTTTGAAAAAAAAACAGGTGATGTGTCTGTTTAAACTACATTTTGAAGATAATTAAACATAAGGTGACTGTTTTGCAGATTTATCTTCTAAATAGACACATACAATTTACAGGTTTACACCGTAAAATTTAGATATTTTATGTAAAACCTTTTACATATTCACTGTAATTTCTACAGAATTCTCCTGTTAACCACAGCTGCCAAAATTTTTCCATTAAAAAAAGGGATTTCTTTACAGTGTACCAAACGGCAAATGTCAGTCTCCCCAGTTTGTCCACGATCGAAGTTATACACACGAACGCACACATAAACGTACACGAAGGCCACTTAATTTTTAATATATAGTTCATATACCGCCCCCTGCTGGAATGGTGTATGAGTCCAGAATTGAATTATCAGCGTCCATTGTTAACTGTTGTTAGCTATTAACCCCAATTTCTCTAAAATATTCGTTCTATCAATGTTCTGTTTTCGCAACGTTCATCCTTCACCCAAAATACATAAGCATACCAAACTGCAAATGTCAGCTCTCCCCAGTTTCTCCTTGATTGAAGCCATGCACATGCATGCACGCATACATGTACACAGAGGCTACTTTGAGCCTGGTCCAGAAGCAGCCATGCAAGCCCAAGCCATTACACTACCTCCACCATGCTTCACAGATGAGCTTGTATGCTTCAGATCATAAGCAGTTTTTTTTCTTTCTCCACACTTGGGCCTTTTCATCACTTTGGTAGAGATTCATCATGGTCTCAATCCATAGGATTGTGTTCCAGAACTTTTGTGGCTCATCTCTGTACTTTACAAATTCTAATCTGGCCTTCCGATTGTTACTGCTGAGGAGTGGTTTGCATCTTGTGGTATGGCCTCTATATTTCTGCTCTGGGAGTCTTCTTTGAACAGTGGATCGTGAAACCTTCACCCCTCCACTCTGGGGGTTGTTGTTTTCTTCACAGCTCTCACAATATTTCTGTCATCAACTGCTGTTGTTTTCCTTGACTGACCTGTTTGATGTCTGTTGCTCAGTGCACCAGTAGTGTCTTTCTTTTTCAGGATATACGTCCAATGTTTGTCCAATGGCTCTGATCAATCCTTCTTTTCTCAGCTTCAGAATGTCTTGCTTTTCTCCCATAGACAGCTCTCTGGTCTTCATGTTGGTTTATCCTCTTTAACAAGGAATGCTGTCTTTATAGGTTAAACCCAAGGCTAAAACCCACGCTAGTCATGCTGAGCTATTTAATGTTTGAACAGTCAACCAAAAAGGTGACACCTGGGCAACAAGAAACACCTGTCAGTCACATGTTTCAATAGTTTTGCTCACTCGAAAAATGGGTAGGTTCAAACAAAGGGTGGTACGTCCTGAGTTGTTTAGCACGTCTACCAGGAAATAAAACCTGAAATTCTGAATTCTTGTCTCATCTTAAACCCAAATGTCTTCAGTGAACAACAAAACAAAGGAATTGGCCTTGCTGCTCCAATATTGTTGTAACTACAGTAGGGGACTGTAGTTGAAGGTCGTCTGTTCATTAGAATTGTTTTCTCTTCAGGGGAACTATTTTTATTTATTTTTTCCAGACAACAAAAATTTTGATCATATTGGCAATGTCTTTATGAATCCCGTATTCAAAGGCTAATAAATAAAATTTTAGTGGTGCCAAAGAAAATTACTTATATGACGTAAATTGTAAAAAAAAAAACGCTGTACACCTTTAAATGATCCTCTTCAAGCATTCCTGGTAAACAGGCAACATCTTGTTGTGCTCGGTGAAGATAGTTGCCATATATTTCCATATAATGTGTTTGTAAAACTGTCGAACTAAAACTGTCTGAAGGTCTTTACTTTTTGAGACTTTCATGTTGTTGTCTGCTTCATTAAATTGCATCTATCGCTGCATGTTGCTGAATCCAAGAGGGATGTTGGCAAGAAGAGGTAGTTATAGAGCGTATGGAGTTGCCAACTTTATATGTGTGGGCAGGTTTGCAGTTTATTAATTTCATGGTTTGAAATGAAACCAAACCTTCTGCTATTTACAGTGTCTGTTGTCTGTTGGTCGTCAGCAGAACACATGGCAGAGGAAAGCAACAAGCTGACACTGAAGCGCCTAAAGGCACCAATCAACAAATTTATTAAAGTGGCCCTACCCACAGACATGGAAAGACTGCAGAAGCACCACAGTAACATGCTCAAGGTGAGTGCTGACATGTGTCTGGACATGTGATACACCCGCGTGTCTGCTCATAACTCCTGCTGCTTCTTCATGTTCACAGTACCAACATACACAGCAATGGGACCGCCTTCATCAGGAGCACATCAACGCCAGCCGAACTGTTCAGGTACATAATGATAATCTGTAAACTGCATGAAAAGCGTCCGGTGGGAGAGACAGAGAGATGCCAAATTGTAATTGAAATTCTCTCAAGACGTCATTCTGTAAGGGCCCCGTCACACTTAGTACAAATGAGCATGAGCCAAGCCGAATCAGGTGGAATGTCAAAAAAAAACAAAAACACAATTCCTACCACATCTGGGAGGGAATAAGAATTGTGGAGGACAGCCGTCCGAATACCCAGACTGCGCACCGACCCGCCCCGACTGATTCGTCCACACACGTGGTGAGTGCATGTGTGGCGGGCACGTGCATAAACCCCGGCCCAATCTAAACTGGCAGTAAGCCAAACAGTCATATCCAAAAGCTTCAATTCGTAAGGGATCTTCCACACAGAACCGTCCACCCTCATCACCGCTTGCAGCTGCCGGATGGCGGGAAGGTCCACTCTCCACAAAAGGGCTGATGTCCTGGAGAGACTAAGAGTGAGAGACAGTGGCCGGGAGAACGAGCAAGCGGTGAGTGCTGTCTGGATGTGGCGTCATACGGAATAATTATTTTGTAGTGGACGGAGCCATTCCAAAGGTGATTACTTACTTTATTTACATTGTAGTGCCTTGGTAAACAGTCGCATCGCCAGTCTTTCTAATAGTTTAGAAGATGTATCGTCATTATATGTTTATTACAGCTGTGACAGACCATTCAGCTGCACACTGTCCGCCGCTCAGAGACGTGCTGACATGGTGCGCAGCCATTTGACCAGGCTTTTGCAGCCATGATAACATAATATTACAGATAGGACTTCTACATCATGAGGTGGACTGACAATATATCTGTCATATGATGTGTATTACGGCTGTGACAGGCCGTTCAGCTGTGTGTGCTGATCCACTGCTGTGTGACGCATATGGACTCACAGCGACACACGGTGTTTTCGGTTTGATTGCACAATGTTCATGTCTACTTCATAAAATGACTGTGTGCCACAGACGTTGCACGTTACAATATTTCCTTTGCGCACCCAGAACGGGAGGCACGGGGGTGCAGTGCAGGACATGCCGGCAGGATTAGACGTGCCTGACAATGGCAACTTTTCCTCGAACACGATCAGACTGTTTCGAATGCTGTTTTGACACCATGCAAATATTTAGAATGCAGTCAGATTGCAGTTAGAGTCCACCTCGACTGCTGTACGATATTTTTCCACCTTGACTGCACCTGACTGTTTTAAACATGAGCTAAACATTCGGCCAGCCACACAAATTTGCCTGACTGTTTGGAATGCACGCTGAATGCTGTCAGAGGGTTTCGATTGCACATCGACTTTGTCTGATTGGAGGTTGAATTTTCATTCGGGTGGCATTCTGGCTCATTCGGCCTCTCGTGTGACAGGGGTATAAAAGATAAAGTAAGGTGGATCTTGGTAGATTCCAGTTAGTTTTATGAAAAGCAACTTCACATTCACAGCTGTGTCAGCACAAAGGGTCATTAATTTAACCCCAAAAAGCCAAACTGCATGTTAAGTTCTCAGTTTTTGTCCAGATATTCAGATCTGACCCTGCAGGTATTTCTTTGTGAGTTATGAGGGGAGGATAGATGATGATGGGATTTGGCAACTTCTCATATTTTTAGCAATTTACTAATTAATTAATTAATTCATTTTGTTATTATTTTTAATTTGAGTTCAGTGATTAATTTATATATATATATATATATATATATATATATATACGAGGTCTGTGATGAAAAAAGCGGTCCTTTTTATTTTTTTCAAAAAATAAATGGATTTGATTCATATGTTTTTACGTCAGACATGCTTGAACCCTCGTGCGCATGCGTGAGTTTTTTCACACGTGTCGGTGACGTCATTCACCTGTGGGCAGGCCTTGAGTGAGGAGTGCTCCACCCCGCCCGTCGGAATCTCTTTGTCTGAATAGCCGCTGCAGACGGCGCGCGTTGCTTTATCAACATTTTTTCTGGACTTGTGAGGGATATCCAAGTGGATACTATTGGAGAAATTAAGCTGGTTTTCGGTGAAAGGTTTAACGGCTGATGAGAGATTATGGGGTGTTTCTGTCGCTGTAAGGACTTCCCACGGAGCGGGACGTCCTGCAGCGCTTCCAGGCGCCGTCGTCGGCCTGTTTCGACCTGAAAACATCCTAATTTAAGGCTTAATTCAGCCAGGACGTCGTGAGAGAACAGAGAAGATTCAGAAGAGGCCGGCATGAGGACTTTATGCGGACATTCCACTGTTTAAGGACATTTTTTAATGAAAGACGTGCGCGCAAATTCACCGAGTCGTTTCCGTGACGACTCGGCAAATCTGTGTGCGCCGTGACAGGAAAAACCCCTCTGTGTTGAAAACCATTTGTAAAATTCAGGCGGCTTTTGATGGCTTTCAACAAGTGAGTAACTGAGAAATTGTTTAACAGCTTGGGCATGTTCCAACTTGCCCGTTAAGGTTTCCAGCGGAGGTGTTTTTCCTGTCGCGACCCCCGCGGTTGGGTCCGGCCCGACATGCGACTCTGCCCGCACGTTCTTTCATTACATAATGTCCGTTAACAATGGAATGTCCGAGTAAACTCCTCATGCCGACTTCTTCTGCAAGTTCTCTGGTCTCTGACGACTTACTGGTTCAACAGAGCCTGAAATGTGGAAGTTTTCAACTTGAAACGGCGAGACCCTGCCGCCTCGAAGCGCAGATCGCCATCAGGGGCCGTGGGCCGTCCTTAAAGCGACACTACCAGACCAAAATCTCTCATCAGCCGTTAAAATTTTTACCAAAAACCAGCTGAATTTATCGAATGGTGTCCACTCAGTTGTGTCTTACAGTTTTGAAAAAATTTTGATCAAACAAAGCAGCAGTCTCTGAGCCATTCCTAATCAATGAAAAAACGACGAGAGAGTGGGCGACTCCTCACTCAAAGACTGCCCACAGGCGAATGACGTAACCGACAGGCGTGAAAAAACTCTTGCATGCCCAGGAGGGTTCAAGCATGTCTGATGTAATCACACGTGATTCAAATCTATATGGTTTTTGAAAAAAATAATAAGGTCCGTTACTTTTATCACAGACCTCGTGTATATATATATATATATATGTATATGTATGTATGTATATGTATGTATGTATATGTATATATGTATATGTATATATGTGTATATATATATATATATATATATATATATATATATATATATATATATATATATATATATATATATATATATATATATATTGCGTGTGTGTGTGTGTAGGCTATACATTTAATTTTTTTGTTGTTGGCGTTTATAAGCTTTTGCTTTTGCCTACACCCTTTCGGGCACATGGGTACGGTGTTAAATCATTTTCTTTATGAGTTTTCTTTGCTATTTTGAGTCGGAGTGTGGAGAATAAATTAATTAATTCATACATACATTCATTCAGTTAATATTTGATTAGATTAGATAAGCCTTTATTCATCCCTCAGTGGGGAAATTTCAGAAACAAATTAACAAATACACAACATAATGTTCGTCTGAAATATTTCAAACACAGATTGTGATTAAATAAAAAGTATTTTTGGAGCAGATTTGGTCTTGTTTTTCCACTTAGAGCAAATATGGTTTTCTCCATTGATGTGTGGGAAGAGGTGATGGCTGAGTACAAAGAACTATTAACAAATTTGCAGTAGTTTAAAAATAATATCTGACTTAGGCAGTAATGGTGGAAATCTGTCACAGACTTTCTGAATCTGTTTTTAGCTGATTTAAACAAAAAAAAAATCTGATTAGCTGGCTTTCCCTTCACAAATACTTGTGTACATTTAGACTCATATCTGTCACTTAACTTTTTCCACCTCGATGTTCAGTGTTTTGGATGTCTGTCACTGGATATTTTTAGTAAACATTTCTACTCGAGAAGTGGCACTATTTTACAACTGTCAAATGTAAATTGGCTCATATTATTAGCAAAACAAGAGATCTTATCACACACAGAATCATCTCTGAGAGAAACATCTGCAGAATGTGGTGAACAAATAAATAATTGCGTTTTATTGTTATTGTGTTCTGTATTATTTTACGAGTAGATTTGTCTCAAACACAACTACTAAATGGGATTCATGTTAATATCTGTGTGAATAATGACTGAGTTGTTTTACCCTCACTGTAATCGGGTCTTGTAAGGGCAGCTCTTCCTAAATCATTTGGTGGATTTCAATGAAATATCACTTAATGAAAGCACACCATTTGACGATGTGCATGAAGGAAAATAATCCTGTTCAATAATCTTCATAGGAGATAATTGGACTTTCAGTGTTTGTTTATACATCATATATGTCAGTTACATGTAGTTTGTTAATTTGGTAAAAGCAACTATTTGTTAAAGCAACTAGTATGGTGGTGGGGGGGGTATCATTTTGCGAGCTTGCTCACAGATCTCCCATTTATTAACTACACAACTCAATTTTATTTCAAGAACTCAAATTCTATTCAGAAAAATTCAGGGCAAGAAAAGAGCACAAATGTTAAATGGAGTACGTCTTGTGTGTGTGCCGAAGTACATGTGCTGATGGTGGATGTGAACAGCCTCAGGAGATGTTGTTGCCTGGAAGCCATCGTGTCTCTGAAGGTGAAATAACTCCAAACAGGCACACACCTATCCTCTCACCATTACCCATCATGCCCCAGAGACACACACACAGAGTGCTTTTCCATGTCTGCGTAGTGATAATCCAGTCTACGAGTTACTTCACTTTGGGTGTGCTTGTTCAAAAACATACACACACATACACACCCACTGATTGATTTACATTTTTAACTCTACAGTCTGATGATTGGCATGTTCTCCCACTAGCCTGCTGCCGAGCTAAGCGCCAAAATAAATGCAAAGGCACCCCCCACCACCACCACCTCCCACTTTGACCCCACTAGCAGCAGCAAACACTGGCAGACGGGTGAGGTCAGTACTGAATATTTGATAGTGAGTGTGCTGTTGGTCTGTCTGAATGCCTGGTGACAGTTAATTAGCAGGCTGACACAGACCTGACTGTCTCTGTGTTAATCAGTGTTTTTCACTTTTATTCATATGTGCATGAAGATACATGCATGTGTATTCATTAACAGAACATTGTGTAGACCCCCTGAGCCCAGGTTGTGCTGTTGCATTGGAGGGATGATGGCTGTGATTGGGGGAAGTTGGGGGCAGAGGGGTCTCCCACAACACCACAAGCTCCAAGACATTAGCCACCACCAGAACAGTTCACTGAAATGTTAAAACCCATCAGCTTCTCAGTTTTTTCCCCAAATGAGGCAACATTCCAAGATGGAAATCAGCTGTGTTTTACAACAATGCATCATTTAAAAAAAAAGGCTACTTTTTTTTTGGAATGAAATTTAACATTGCATTCCATTTTTATGCAGATGACTCCCAACTGTACATTCCACTTAAATCTGGCAACTCCATGCAGTCTCTTTTAGATTGTCTTGAGGAAAATTAAAATCTGGATGGCAAATAACTTTCTTCAGCTAAATGAGAACAAAACTGAAGTCATTGTTTTTAACCTCTCAAAATCCAAAAATTTCATCCCCGGAGCCCTTGGTCCCCTTGTCCCTTATGTCAAATCTCATGCAAGAAAACTTGGTGTCATTTTTGACTCCCAGCTCAACCCTGACAAACAAATTTCATCTGTTGTAAAGACCACTTTTTATCCATTAAGAATTATTGCCAAACTAAAGTCTGTTCTGTCCTATAATGTTCTGGAAAAAGTCATCTATGCTTTCATAACCTCACTCCTAGACTATTGTAATTCCATTTACTTTGGTCTTCCTCTGAATCTGGTGACACAGCTTCAGATGGCAGTAGCTAGGCTGCGTACTAACACTAATATTTCAAGGTAGACACCAGGTCTTCTTGATCTTCCAGCCAAGGTCTCCTTCATGTCCCAGATCCCTTTTGCAGTTGCTGGTCCTCAGCTGTAGAACCTGCCACCTGACATTAGAAATGCCCTTCGATTACAGTTTTTAAATCCAAGCTCACAATACATCTTTTTACTCTGGCTTTCCCCGCATTTTAATTGTCTTTAGCACACTTACAGTAGTGTTCAGAATAATAGTAGTGCTATGTGACTAAAAAGATTAAGTATAGATTGAGTATATTTCTTATTGTTACATGGGAAACAAGGTACCAGTAGATTCAGTAGATTCTCACAAATCCAACAAGACCAAGCATTCATGATATGCACACTCTTAAGGCTATGAAATTGGGCTATTAGTAAAAAAAAAAAAGTAGAAAAGGGGTGTTCACAACTAACCCCTTAATGCCTGAATTTATATAGCTGTATATAAAAAAAATGTTTTGTGTGTGTTTTTGCCTTTAAGTAGATGGTAAATAATGTTGAAATTATTAATTACACTTTTGCACAAAAAATAAATAGTAATTTTGGTATTTTGGTAATAATTTATGTTATAATGCTATTAGAATAATAATAATGGTATGTTGCAGATTTGAGACAACAGGCTTACTGGTCAATTTGATATGTTGCATATTTGAGTCAAATATTGTAGCATATATGCGACAGTAGGCATTAAGGGGATAATAGTAGCATCTGCTGTTGACGCTACAAACTCAAAACTGTTATGTTCAAACTGCTTTTTTAGCAATCCTGTGAATCACTAAACTAGTATTTAGTTGTATAACCACAGTTTTTCAGGATTTCTTCACATCTGCAAGGCATTAATTTTGTTGGTTTGGAACCAAGATTTTGCTTGGTTACTACTGTGCTTGGGGTCATTGTCTTGTTGAAACACCCATTTCAAGGGCATGTCCTCTTCAGCATAAGGCAACATGACCTCTTCAAGTATTTTGACATATCCAAACTGATCCATGATACCTGGTATGCGATATATAGGCCCAACACCATAGTAGGAGAAACATGCCCATATCATGATGCTTGCACCACCATGCTTCACTGTCTTCACTGTGAACTGTGGCTTGAATTCAGAATTTGGGGGTCGTCTCACAAAATGTCTGCGGCCCTTGGACCCAAAAAGAACAATTTTACTCTCATCAGTCCATAAAATATTCCTCCATTTCTCTTTAGGCCAGTTGATGTGTTCTTTGGCAAGTTGTAACCTCTTCTGCACATGTCTTTTATTTAACAGAGGGACTTTGCGGGGGATTCCTGCAAATAAATTAGCTTCACACAGGCATCTTCTAACTGTCACAGCACTTACAGGTAACTCCAGACTGTCTTTGATCATCCTGGAGCTGATCAGTGGGTGAGCCTTTGCCATTCTGGTTATTCTTTTATCCATTTTGATGGTTGTTTTCCATTTTCTTCCACGTGTCTCTGGTTTTTTTGTCCATTTTAAAGCATTGGAGATCATTGTAGATGAACAGCCTATAATTTTTTGCACCTGTGTATACGTTTTCCCCTCTCCAATCAACTTTTTAATCAAACTACGCTGTTCTTCTGAACAATGTCTTGAATGTCCCATTTTCCTCAGGCTTTCAAAGAGAAAAGCATGTTCAACAGGTGATGGCTTCATCCTTAAATAGGGGACACCTGATTCACACCTGTTTGTTCCACAAAATTGACAAACTCACTGACTGAATGCCACACTACTATTATTGTGAACACCCCCTTTTCTACTTTTTTACTAATAGCCCAATTTCATAGCCTTAAGAGTGTGCATATCATGAATGCTTGGTCTTGTTGGATTTGTGAGAATCTACTGAATCTACTGGTACCTTGTTTCCCATGTAACAATAAGAAATATACTCAAAACCTGGATTAATCTTTTTAGTCACATAGCACTACTATTATACTGAACACTACTGTACGTTGTTATGTCTGTAATTTAATTGTTGTCTCTCTGTGTCAGTTGAGTTTAAATTGTTGATTTGTAAGTATTTTTTTTATTATTATTTTCTTATTTTATAAACTTCAGGTAATATATATATTTCACAGACATGACGAGCGAAGCTCTTCAGCATCTCACCATGTCATTTAGGTCCTTCAGACCTTTTTGGAATAAATGTTCAGTGTGAGCTGTGTTTAAATGTGCTACACAAATAAATTTTGCTTACTTGCTTTATTTTTCCATACATATTTTAGCATTCACTTATATAATGAGAAGCTAGCTTGTTTCGAATAATGTCCAATAATAAGGTTTAGAATTATGGCAAATAACAGTATTTTTATCTTGCAGGGGTGGTGGCCAAGTGGTTAGTATGCTTGGTTTCAGTGCAAAAGGTTCCCTGTTCAAACCCATCCCTGCTACATTTCTCCATGCAGTGTGGAGTTGCATCAGGAAGGGCATCTGGTGTAAAATTGTACCAAATCAACATGCAGATCCACCTTGAATCTGCTGTGGCAACCCCTAGTGACAACAAGGGAGAAGCTGAAGGGACTTACTAGCAGTGTTTTATCTCGATGCTTTAAAATGTTATTACAAAAAAGTGGCCACAGTTGTCAGGAGTGTAACGCTTACAAGGCTTCGGACATTGTGCTCTTGACATGTTTAAAATATCACATCTGAATATCTGTAGATGAATATAATTGCTGTTTTTTTTCTTTGATTCTCTTCCTACATACAGCTCATCACAACTCCTTGAAAAAAGACAGAAAGCATAGGTAGTACAAGAATAATTTTAATCATGAAACCACTGCCCCCCCCCCCCCCCAAAAGCACTGTCAGTTTTAAGATTTAAATTAATGAAAATAAAATGATTTAAACACAATGGAGTCGAGTTTAATTAAAATTTATACTGGTTAAACAGTTTATTGGAGTTGCATTGTAGCCACAATATTGATTGTGTAGAATTTTTTTGTTGTTATTATATCCACCAAGGATGTAATAAAATCATCTGTGTTTATTTATTTGTCTGCCTGTCTGTCTGTTAGCAGGATTATGTCAAAATTATATACTGCACAGATTTTGACAAAAATTTCACCACAGATACATACAATGGCTTGCAAAAGAATTCAGCCCGTTGGTATTTCACACATTTTAATTTGTTTATGGCATTTCAGATACAAAAAGTAAACCAGGTTTCTCAATATAAAAATTTCTAAAATTATCTTTGTTAAACTCAAACTGAAAGTAAATCTCTACAACCTGATATAAATTAATAAAAGCCAAGATGATGGGTTGCACAAGTAATGGGCCCCTTTGGTATAATACCTGTAAATAATCAGTTTTATTGCCAGTTTTCTTCAGACAAGTCAGTGAATGGATACATGAACATTTCCAAGTCACTGAATATGTCTTGGACTTTATTTATATCAATTATGAAGAAATACAAACAGTATGGCACTCTATGGTAAATCTGTGTGGAGTAGACAGTTCTCAAAAACTGAGTGACTGTGCAAGAAGGAGAAGAGTGAGCAAAGCCTCCAAGACACCTAGACAACCCAGAAAAAGGTATAGGCTTCTGTGGCTGTGATTGTAGAAATTGTGCACAGTGCAAGTTTTGGATTTTATATCCCTAGTTATACAGCTTCATGATGAAGTGGACCAGAGGAGGATTTTCTTAAAAATAAGACCTGAAAGTTCACCTACAATTTGCCAGAAGTGGTACAGAGGAGGGTCTTCTTTCTCTAAAACATCAAATCTAGGCTTGCATCTCAGATGTACCTTCTGGCAAATTGTTGGTGAACTTTCAGGTCTTCTTTTTAAGAAAATCCTCCTCTGGTCCACTTCATCATGAAGCTGTATAACTGAAGATACAAAATGCAGAATTTGCACTGTGCACAATTTCTTCAATCACAGCCACAGAAGCTAAAACTTTTTCTGGGTTGTCTGGGTGTCTTGGTGTCTTTCCTCACTCTTGTCCTTCTTGCACATTCACTCAGTTTTTGAGAACTGCCTACTCCACACAGATTTACCATAGAGTGCCATATTGTTTGTATTTCTACATCACTGATGTAAATAAAGTTCAAGACATATTCAGTGACTTGGAAATGTTTATGTATCCATCCCGTGACTTGTCTGAAGAAAACTGGCAAGAAAACTGATTATTTACAGGTATTATACCAAAGGGGCTGATTACTTGTGCAACCCATCATCTTGGTTTTTATATTTTTAAATAATTTATATCAAGTTGTAGAGATTTGTTTTCAGTTTGAATCGAAGGAAGATAATTTTAGAAATTTTTATATTGAGAAGCCTGATTTACTTTTTGTATTTGAAATGTCATAAACAAGTTAAAATGTGTGAAATACCAAGGGGCTGAATACTTTGTATTAGGCCATGGCAGATTCCATTAAATTTTGGGGGTGATCCAGATCTCGATTCTGAATCAAGAGTTCATTCATATAGGCTTTGGAGGATTACGTTAAACCCCCCCCCCCCCCAAAAAAAACAAGAAAAAAACAAAAGACTAACAAAAGACTACTTCACGGATTCTCACCAAATTTGTTCCACAGTTAGATATTAGGCCATGGCAGACTCCATTAAATTTTGGGGGTGATCCAAATCTGGATTCTGGATCAAGAGTTCACTTCATATAGGCTTTGAAGGATTACTTAAAAAAAAACCCCAAAAGACTACTTCACGGATTCTCACAAAATTTGTACCACAGATAGATATTAGGGCATGGAAGAATTTTGGAGTTGATCCGGATCCGGATTGATGGACGTCAGAAATGTCAGATTGCAATTGTTCCCTCGTAATTATTGTAGACTTGTATTTAGCAAAAGGGTCTTAATATTTCTGTGCTCTCTCATCATATGTTCGGAGGTAAAGTGACACTGCATTATATTACAGCTTCTTCTTTTGTGCATCTTTTCCCATTTCATCAGGATTATGTCTCCAGATTTGTGCCTGTTAATCATGGAAAGTTGTTAAACATGACATAGACTCTTCTTGAGTAACCTCCTGCTCTTCTGTCACCTTGCAGCAGTTGAGAGCGAACATCAGAGAAATGGAGAAGCTGTGCACCCGTGTGCGTGCTGAAGATGCCGCAGATCTGGAGCTGCTCGTCAAGCCAGTTAGAGACAGGGCGTTAGCCGCCACACAGGACTTCCTGAGTGTGCAATCTAACACTGTACCCCAGCCCACATCAACACCACCACCTGCCCCTCAGCTTTCCAGCGATCAGTCCAGCGAGTGCCATGCGGATAACAATGTGGAGGCAGAGCCAGCATCTCTCAGACAAATGCAGCTCTACCTTCCAGAAATCCCCGCTGATCAGAGTGCAGCTGAGTCCTGGGACAACCTAAAAGAGGTGTGTAATCTCCATCACTTTTAATGAGTGTACATTTCACACACACAGGCATAATCTATCCATTATGTACAGCCCCAGTTCCAATGAAGTTGGGACGTTGTGTAAAATGTAAATAAAAGCAGAATACAATGATTTGCAAATCCTCTTCAACCTATATTCAATTGAATACACCACAAAGACAAGATATTTAATGTTCAAACTGATAAACTTTGTTGTTTTTGTGCAAATATTTGCTCATTTTGAAATGGATGCCTGCAACATGTTTCAAAAAAGCTGGGACAGTGGTATGGAGCAGCTGGCCCAGAACAATGTCAGGGACGTGTGGAGAGGCCTCAAGACCGCCTCTGGATTTGGGCAGGGTGCCAGCAAGACTGCAGATGGAGATTCTTGGTTTGCAGAGGAGCTAAACAGATACTTTAACCATTTTGGCTCCTCCACACCTGCACCCCCTGCCTCCTCCCAGCTCTCCACATGTCTCCAGCAGCCAGTCCCCCTGACCCCCCACCTTCTTCCCCCTGGTCACCTCCATTGCACCCCGGACTTTGTCCCTCCTCTCCCCGGACTGTATCCAGCACCAGACCACCTCAGCTCACACCTCAGCTACCCCCTCCCTCCCCCTTCACTGTAAGCCCGTCTGAGGTGAGAGGCCAGCTCCTGCGGCTGAAGCAGAGGAAAGCAGCAGGACCTGATGGGATCTCCCTGAGGCTGCTGAGGACCTGTGCAGATGAGCTCTGTGAGGTCCTCAACCACATCTTCAACAAGAGCCTCAGCCTGGGGGTGGTCCCCACCCTGTGGAAGACCTCCTGTGTGGTCCCGGTTCCCAAAACACCGCACCCCAAGGAACCAGCCCACTACAGACCAGTTGCCCTGACCTCCCACCTCATGAAGACCATGGAACGGCTCATCCTGTCTCACCTCCGCACCATGGTGAGCAACATCCTGGACCCACTGCAGTTCGCCTACAGGCCCAACATCGGCAGCGTCAGCTACCTGCTGCAGCGAGTGCTCACCCACCTGGAGACCGGCGGGAGTGCTGTGAGAGTCATGTTCTTTGATTTTGCCAGCGCTTTCAACACCATCAGACTGGCGCTGCTGTGGAGGAAGCTGGAGGAGGCAGGTGTGGATGGACAGCTCGCCGCCTGGACCATCGACTACCTCAGTGACCGCCTGCAGTACGTGCGGCTGCGCGGCTGTCAGTCTGAGGTGGTAAGGTGCAGCACTGGGACCCCCCAGGGCACCGTCCTCTTGCCTTTCCTCTTCACCCTTTACACCTCGGACTTCACCTACAACAAGGACAGCTGCCATCTCCAGACGTTCTCTGATGACTCCGCCATTGTGGGTCGTGTGTCTGAGGGGAGCGAGCTGGAGTACCGGTCGGTCATCACAGTAAGACGAAGGAGATGGTGATCGACTTTAGGAGGAAACCACCACCTCACCCACTGGTGAACATCCAGGGGGAGAACATAGATACTGTGGACAGTTTCAAATACCTGGGTGTTCACTTCAACAACAAACTGGATTGGACTCATAACACTGACGCCCTGTACAAGAAAGGCCAGAGTCACCTCCACCTCCTGAGGAGTCTGAGATCCTTTGGAGTGAGCAGGCCTCTGCTTAAAACCTTCTATGACTCTGTTGTAGCCTCTGCTCTCCTCTATGCTGTCATCTGTTGGGCTCCGGGCAGCACAGAGCAGGAGAGAACGAGATTGAATAAGCTGGTCAGGAAGTCCAGCTCTGTTCTGGGCTGTCCTCTGGAGTCTCAGGAGGAGGTGGCTAAGAGGATGGTGTTAACCAAGTTCAAATCCATCATGAACAACTCCTCTCACCCTCTGCACCGGACTGTAGTGGAGCTGACCAGCTCGTTCAGTGACAGACTGAGGCGCCCTCAGTGCAAGAAGGAACGATACCGCAGGTCGTTGCTCTCTGCTGCTGTCAGACTGTACAATAACACTGTGAAATAACAACATGCAATAATATGTCCAGAAATCACGTGCAATATTAATATGTCCACATATGATGTGCAATAACAACTCGTTTACAAATCCCAGGACTAATGTCACCTTACCACATCTAAACTCCCATTTCACATATTGTAAAGAAGATGCTCCTATCTCCTTTTCAATCCCAATCATGTTTATATATATATGCATATGTATATGTGTATGTGTATAGGTATGTGTGTGCATATGTGTGTATGGGTGTATATGTATGTGTATGTATATGTGTATATGCACATATATATATATATTCTATTTCTACCTCATTTCTTATTATTACCTATTTCTACCTTATTTCTTAAGTATTATTATTATTGCTTATCTTGCACACGCTCTTTGATGAACATTTTCCTCTACTTGCACCCACCATGTGTGTTTTTTTTAAGACCTGACGTAACATGTGAATTTCTCCTCTGTGAGATCAATAAAGTTTATCTTTATCTTTAATTGTTTATGTCTCTCATTAGTTTTCATTCCGGATCAATAGTCCAATACTCCAGGCTTATGTGATAACTTTTTGAGAATATTATTTGTCTCTCTCAGGACATAAAGGAGCTGAACGGTTTGGTGACGGAGTTTTCTGTGCTGGTTCACGTGAGTACGAGCGGCCATCTCTTTCTTCTACTTACTTCCTGCAAGT